>NC_041002.1:14235088-14535088 GCF_004193775.1 Glycine soja | reverse complement strand
CACTAATTCAAGATCAATTCCAACATTCTCCACTAAGTGTGCTTAGATGTCATGAGGCATGTAAAGCATGAAGAACATGCACAAAGTGTGACTATATGATGTGGCAATGGGGTGTAGTAAGAAAATGCTCACCTCCCCCTCTAAAATTTAATTGGATTGGGCTTCAACCAATTCAATTAAATTTATTTCCAAACACACACATCAAATATTCACTTAGTGCATGTGAAATTACAAAACTACCCCTAATACAAAAACTAGTCTAGGTGCCCTTAAATACAAGGGCTGAAAAATCCTATATTTCTAGGGTACCCTACCTACAATATGGAGCCCTAAATACAAGGATCAAATATAATGACATCCTATTCTAATATGTACAAAGAGAATTGGACCCAAACTTGGCCCATGGGCTCAGAAATCTACCCTGAGGTTCATGAGAACCCTAGGGCCTTCTTCAGCAGCTCTAGCCCAATCCGCTTGGAGCCTTTTGTTCATGGCTCTAGTGACTGGTCCCTTCCTAGGGAGGATTGCATTAGTTCGGGCTGTTTTCATAAATGGTATGCCTAAAATAATTGGAACTGAACCATGGGAAAATCCCTCTTTCATATCAAGAACATAAAAATCAGCAGGAAAAATAAGTTCGCCAACCCGAACCAACACATCCTCTATGAAATCTGTGGGGCGAGCAATACTTCTATTTGCCAATTGAATCACCACAACTGTAGGTTGCATAGGTCCAAGAGATAAAGAATTGAAAATGGACAGAGGCATCACACTAAATAATGCTCCTAGATCTAGCATGGCATTCTCAAATTTGTTGTTCCCAATAATGCAAGGTCTACAGAAAGTACCTGGGTCCTTACATTTCTCAGGAATGTGAGGAACAAATTTACCTATCAATGCTGACACATTTCTGCCAATGCTAATCCTTTCATTGCCTTTGAGCCTCCTTTTGTGGGTGCACAGCTCTTTTAGAAACTTGGCATATCTTGGAATTTTCTTGATGGCATCTAGCAGAGGTATGTTCACTTCTACTTTCTTGAAGGTCTTCAAGATCTCCTTATCCACTTCTTCCATATTTTTGTTTGGAATTGCTCTAGGTGGAAATGGAAAAGGGATAGGAGGCTACAGCAAGTCAGAACTACTAGAAGAAGGTCCACCTGCATGAAAATTTTTGTTAGCTCCCTCATGATCAGGAAGCTTTCTCTTTTGTGCAGCTAGCTCATCCTCTTTTTTAGGTGTAGAATGAAGCTTGATAGGTTCAGGTGTAGGTGTTGGTACTGGTGGAGGCTCTTGTCTCTTGCTGAAATTGCATATTCTAGATGGTCATTTGCCTCACTAACTCCTCTAAGGAAGGTTGAGAAGGGGCCTCAGTTGCTTGTTGTCTTTGTTGTTGATGTTGCTGCATTGGAGGAGGAACATTTGGCCTGCTTGGACCAGCAACATTCTAGAAGGGAGGGACAGGTTGTTGTTGTTGTGGAGGATTTGCCCATCTCAGATTTGGATGTTTCCTCCAACCTGGATTGGATCTGCTGTTTGAAAGATCATAATTATTCTGCTGTTGTTGGTTTTGTTGCTGAGGGGGTCTATAATAAATGTTTGCAGCATAGGCTTCAGGTTGCTCATTGACTCTAGATTGCTGCAAAGAAGGATAGAGATCTGTATGGTGATCAACAGAAGAACATAGACCATAGGTTGCAGATGCAGATTTCTGATTTCTGATTTATGGCAACAGTAATAGGTGCAGATGCAGATTTTTGATTTATGGCAAGCTGAGTTACTAGGTTGACCAAGGCATCAAGTTTTCCCTCAAGCTTCTTATTTTCAGCAGATGAAGATGAATCTGTGGCCACATCATGGACTCCTCTAAGGACAATAGCATCATTTATTGTACTGAATTGTTGGGAGTTGGAAGCCATCTTTTCAATCAGATTCCTAGCCTCAACAGAAGTCATATCACCAAGAGCTCCACCACTGGCAGCATCAATCAGACTCCTCTCCATGTTGCTAAGTCCCTCATAAAATATTGCAGAAGGAGTTGCTCAGCAATCTGGTGATGAGGACAACTTGCACACAATTTCTTGAATCTTTCCCAGTACTCATACAAGCTCTCTCCACTAAGATGCCTGATGCCTAAAATGTCTTTTCTGATGGCAGTGGTCCTAGATGCAGGGAAGAATTTCTCCAAGAACACCCTCTTAAGGTCATCCCAGCTGGTAATGGACCTGGGAGCAAGGTAGTACAACCAATCTTTTGCCACGCCCTCTAGAAAATGAGAAAAAACCTTTAGAAAGATATGATCTTCCTGGACATCAGGGGGCTTCATGGTGGAACAAAAAATATGGAAATCCTTAAGATGCTTATGAGGATCTTCACCTGCAAGACCATGAAACTTGGGCAGCAAGTGTATTAGTCCAGTCTTGAGAACATATGGAACATCCTCATCAGGATATTGAATGCACAAGCTTTCATAAGTGAAGTCAGGTGCAACCATCTCCCTAAGAGTCCTCTCACGAGGTGGAGATTCAACCATGTTTTCAGTATGAAAATTAGCAGCCGAATGCTCAAAATCAGAATGTTCAGAATCACCAGCAACATAATGCTCAGAATACACAGAATGCTCAGAATGCTCAAAATGCACAAAATGATCTGGATGCACACTATGCCTAACTAATCTATGAAATATTGTATCTATTTCAGGATCAAAGGGTTGTAAATCACCTGGATTGCCCCTAGTCATGCACTATATGCAGCAAATCATGTATCTCTCAAACAAGCACCAAAACTAGGGGTAAAACTACAACTATACTCAAACCCAAATGAGCTGAAAATTTGTGAGCAACACCCTAAAATCATGAAAATATAGCACAAAAATTGTCAGACAAAAATTCAAAGTCTAACTATGAAAATTGCCTAAGAAAAGTTTAGAAAAATAGGACAATAATACTTAAAAAATAAAAAAACTTAGTAAATAGCTGATTTTATAAGTTCTGAGAACCGCAACCGGCGCTAGCAAGCTGGGACGGCATGGGAAATTTTTTTTACCCCAAATGCATATATAATAATAGTCATTCTGATAACCAGAGCAAAAGTTATGGCCGTTTTAAGTTTTGCTGAAAACAAGTTCCCAAATTTTTTGTATCTCTCAAATTCAGCCGCACCAAGTGCTTCCGGTATTTTTCACACAAAATATGGATCAAAAGAAACTACCACACAAAAAATCAGCCAAAAATAACAACTCTAGATATCAAAACAAAAATCGCCAATTAATTAGAAAATACTAACACTGTTCACAACACTACACAACACTACACTAAACAGGGGGGACCACAAAATTTCACCCCTAAACAGGGGACACGACTGAAAAGCAAAACAGAACACTACACAAACAACACTAAAAAACAGAACATAATTATGAATTATGAACCTTTGGACCACTACTCCCCGGCAACGGTGCCAAATTTGATCGGGGCTGTACCCGAATCAAATAAATATTAAAATGCAGTATCTAGGAAGTGATCCTAGCTCGTCTCCTAGTGAGCAATGATCAAACAAACGTTCATAACATGTAATAATAAAATAGTAACGAATTGGGGGGGGGGTGTTTGTTTTTGTAATTTAAACAACAAGCAAACTTGAATTAAAAAAATAACAGAACTAAAACATGTTGTTTCCCCTTGATTCAAAAGCAAGTCTCTTATCCCTAATCAGTTCAACCACTTAATCCAGCCCAAAATTAATTTACTAAGCGAAAATTAACACAAGGCTGTCATTATGTGATTAAGCAACACATACACCAATTAATTCCTCTCACATGTTCATTAAGCATGAACGTTAATAAAGCACAGAGACAATTAATCAAGCATTAAGCATGGATGGATTAATATCAACAACAAACACAAAATTATTGGTGAAGGGGAAAAACTGATTAGAATTAAATGTTAATAACAAAACCTCAAAGAGAGTTATGCTTAATCCTCAAGAGAAAACAACATTAGAGATTCAACCTTCCATTAACAATAGAAACGAAATACTGAACTGGAACTAATTGCAACACAAAAACGAAATTGAATCTACAAATAGAAACCGAAAATGAAATTGCAATTGGAAACGAAATGCATAAACAAATAGGAAATCAAAGGTAGAGAACGAACTGAGTTAGAAGACAGAAATGAAAACGAAACTGGAATTAAAAGCAGAAAACAAAACTAGAATTTGCTACGTGAATAGTACCATGCGTGAACAATAACCCTAAAAACTGAAAATGAAACCCTACAAAATCTCTCTGCCTCTGTGAATAGTGACCAGCTGATCGAGGCCGTACCCGAATCAAATAAACATTAAAAATGCAGTATCTAGGAAGTGATCCTAGGTCGTCTCCTAACGAGCAATGGTCAACCAAACGTTCATAACATATAGTAATATAACAGTAATGAATTGGGGGCTAATACCAGGAATGTCTGCTAAAGTCCATCCAATGGCTTTCTTGCGCTTCTTGAGCACTAGCAACAACTTCTCCTCTTGCTCAGCAGCAAGGGAGGCAGAGATGATCACTGGAAATTTTTCCTTGTCCTCCAAGTAAGCATACTTGAGGGTTGCTGGTAACGACTTCAACTCTGGTGAGGGTGGTGGCTGAACAGTGGGAGGAACCAGGGTAGGAGAAGAGGAAGGTTCCTCAGCCTGTACCTCATAAAGCATGTCAGAAGTATATGTACTTCCTGTAACATGGTTAGTGCATTCTGACTCTAAAAAATCAACATCAAGAGGTACAACACCCAGAAAATCAGAACCAGACTCAAATTCACTCTCAGCATAAAAATCAGATACAGGATCAAATTCAAACTCAGATTCAGATTCAATGCATAAGGAATGACAAGTATGCAGATCAGATAAAAATGGATGTTTTCTACCATGAAGAACAGAATCAAAATCAAACATATAATCATCAACAATCTGATCAATTATCTCAGCACAAAAAATAGAATGATCCTCAGATGGATGTTTCATGGCATCAAGAATGTTAAAATGAACAACAATATCACGTAATTCCATAGACAATGTGCCAGCATAAAACATCTATCTTGGTTCGGGCTATTTTCATAAATGGCCTGCCTAAAATAATGTGAACTGGACCATGTGAAAATCCCTCTTCCATATTAAGAACATAAAAATCAACAGGAAAAATAAGTTCGCCAACCCGAACCAGCGCATCCTCTATGAAACCTGCAGGGTAAGCGACACTTCTATTTGCCAAATGAATCACCACATCTGTAGATTGCAAAGGTCCAAGAGATAAATAATTGAAAATGCACAAAGGCATGACACTAACTGATGCTCCTAGATTTAGCATGACATTCTCAAATTTACTGTTCCCAATAATGCAAGGTATACAAAAAGTACTTGGGTCCTTACATTTATCAGGAATGTGAGGAACAAATTTACCTATCAATGCTGGCACATTTCTGCCCATGCTAATCCTTTCATTGCCTTTGAGCTTCCTTTTATGGGTGCACAACTCCTATAGAAACTTGGCATATCTTAGAATCTGCTTGATGGCATCTAGCAGAGGTATGTTTACCTCTAGTTTCCTGAAGGTCTCCAAGATCTCCTTTTCCACTTCTTCCATTTTTTTTTGTTTGGAATTGCTCTAGGTGGAAATGGAAGAGAGATGGGAGGTTGTTGCAAGTCAGAATTACTAGAAGAAGGTCCACTTGCATGAAATTTTTTTTTAGGAAGCTTTCTCTTTTGTGCAACTATTTCATCCTTTTTTCAGGTGTAGAATGAAGCTTGACAGGTTAAGGTGTAGCTGCTGCTACTGGTGGAGGCATTTCAAATTGCTTGCCAGACCTCAAGGTGATGGCACTAACATTTCTTGGATTCTGCATAGTTTTTGAAGGCAATTTGTCAAAATTTTGGGACTGAGCTTGGTTTAACTGAGTAGCCATCTGCCCCATCTGATTTGTTAGACTCTGAATGAAGGCTCTTGTCTCTTGCTGAAATTGCATATTCTGGGTGGTCGCTTGTCTCACTAACTTTTCTAAGGAAGGTTGAGGAGGAGCCTCAGTTGCTTGTTGTCTTTGTTGTTGTTGCTGCTGCTGGTGCATTGGAGGAGGAACATATGGCTTGCTTCGACCAGCAGCATTCTGGAAGGTAGGGACAGGCTGTTGTTATTGTGGAGGATTTGCCCATCTTAGATTTGGATGATTCCTCCAACCTGGATTGTATGTGTTGCTTGAAAGATCATAATTAGTCTGTTGTTGTTGATTTTGTTGCTGAGGGGGTATATTATAAATGTTTGTAGCATAAGCCTCAGGTTGCTCATTGACTCCAGATTGCTGCAAAGAAGGACAAATATCTGTATGGTGATTTGTAGAACAACATAGACCACAAACTCTTGCAATATGTGCAGATGCAGATTTCTGATTCATAGCAAGCTGAGTTACTAGGTTGGCCAAGGCATCAAGTTTTCCCTCAAGCTTTTTATTTTCAGCAGATGAAGATGAATCTGTGGCCACCTCATGGACTCCTCTAAGGACAATAGCATCATTTCTTGCACTGAATTGTTGGGAGTTGGGAGCCATCTTCTCAATCAAATTCCTAGCCTCAGCAGGCGTCATATCACCAAGGGCTCCACCACTGGCAGCATCAATCATACTCCTCTCCATGTTGCTCAATCCCTTATAGGAATATTGCAGAAGGAGTTGGTCATAAATCTGGTGGTGAGGACAACTTGCACACAATTTCTTGAATCTTTCCTAATACTCATACAAGCTCTCTCCACTAAGTTGCCTGATACCTGAAATGTCTTTTCTAATGGCAGTGGTCCTAGATGCAGGGAAGAATTTCTCCAAGAACACCCTCTTAAGGTCATCCCAGCTGGAGATGGATCTGGGAGCAAGGTAGTACAACCAATCTTTTTTGCCACTCCTTCTAGAGAATGGGGAAAAGCCTTTAAAAAGATATGATCTTCCTGGACATCAGGGGGCTTCATGGTGGAACAAACAATATAGAACTCCTTAAGATGCTTATGAGGATCTTCACCTGCAAGACCATGAAACTTGGGCAGCAAATGTATTAGTCCAGTCTTGAGAACATATGGAACACCCTCATCAGGATATTGAATGCACAAGCTTTCATAAGTGAAGTCAGGTGCAGCCATCTCCCTAAGAGTCCTCTCATGAGGTGGAGGTTGAGCCATGTTCTTATTATGAAAATTAGTAGTCAAATGCTCAAAATCAGAATATTCAGAATCACCAGCAACAGAATACTCAGAATGCTTACAATGCACAGAATGATCAAGATGCACACTATGCCTAACTAATCTATGAAAGGTTCTATCTATTTCAGGATCAAAGGGTTGTAAATCACCTGGATTGCCCCTAGTCATGCACTATATGCAACAAATCATGTATCTCTCAACAAGCACCAAACAATTGGGTAAAACTAGAGCTATACTCAAACGATATCCAAATGAGTTGAAATTTTTGTGAGAAACACCCTAAAATCATGAAAATATAGCACAAAAAATTTCAAACAAAAATCCAAAGTCTAACTGTGAAAACTACCTAAGCAAATTTTAGAAAAATAGGACAATAATAATTGAAAAAAAAAGCTTAGTAAACGTCTAATTTTTTGAGTTTGGGTGACCCCAAGCCGGTTGTCACAATATGGGAAATTTTTTTCTACCCCAAATTCATATATAATAATAGTCATTCTAATACCCGGAGCAAAAGTTATGGCCGTTTTAAGTTTTGCTAAAAACAAGTTCCCAAAATTTTTGTCTCTCTCAAATACTGCCACACCAAGTGCTCCTGGTATTTTTCGCACAAAATAGGGATGAAAAGAAACCACCACACAAAAAATCAACTAAAAATAACAACTCTAACTATCAAAACAAAAATCGCCAATTAAATTGCAAAATCAGTCCCTAATCACTGTTGACAGCAAAACACAAAACTAAAACAGTCGCTAAAACAGTCGCTAAATAGGGAACGTGATTGAAATGCAAAATAGAACGCTACTCAAAACAAAACAACACACACTCACAACCTAAACGACAATGCTACACACAAAAAAACTAAACACTATTATGAACCTTTGGCCCATTGCTCCCCAGCAACGACACCAAATTTGATCGAGACCGTACCCGAATAAAATAAACATTAAAAATGCAGTATCTAGGAAGTGATCCTAGGTCGTCTCCCAACGAGCAATGATCAACCAAACGTTCATAACAGATAGTAATAAAATAGTAACGAATTGGGGGGGGGGGGTTGTTTGTTTTGTAAATTAAACCGCAAGCAAATTTGAATTAAAGAAATAACAGAATTAAAACATGTTGTTCCCCCTTGGTTCACAAGCAAGTCTCTTATCCTAGGCGAGGATTTATCCCTAATCAATTCAACCACTTAATCCAACCCTAAAATTATTCTCCTCTCCCTAAAACTCTCTAAACTAAAACCCTGGTACTGTTATATAGGTCCTCAGCCCCAAAGCTTACAAATCTGTTTTAAGTCCAAGCCCATAAATGAAATAAAATAAAATCTGGACAAGATAAGATAAGATTGGATGAAATAAAATCTGGACGAAATAAAATCTAGATGAAATAAAATCTGGATAAGATAAGATTCGATAAAATAAAATTGTCTACTCTCTTCAAGTCCAAGCTCAATTCCGGATTCAAGCCCAATTGCTTATAATTCTCCTGAAATTAAATTAAAAACACAAATTTAGTCAAGTAAGCCCAAATGATAAAACTTCATAATTAATTTGATAATTAAGGCTAATCAGTAATTAAAATGGTGACAAAAAGGGTTAAGAAATAGGAGAAAATAATGACACATCACCAGCCACCCTTAAAACCCTAGTTGCTGGGCTCACTAAAGGTCATTAGGTCTGGTGGCCCAATTACAAAAATACAGCCAAAAAATGAAATAAAATAAAATTGGATGACAAATAAAATTGTTTGCTCTCTTCAAGTCCAAGCCGGTTCAGCCCAATTCTAGATCCAAGCCCAATTGCTTATAATTCTCCTGAAATTAAATTAAAACACAGAATTAGTCATGTAGGCCCAAATGATAAAACTGCATAATTAATTTGACAGTTAAGGCTAATTAGTAATTAAAATGGTGATAGAAAGGGGTAAGAAATAGGAAAAAATAATGACACATCAATTATACTTAAAGCATAAGTCTTATAAATTCATATAACAAAAAATCTCATAATAACCATCACCATTAACCATCCCATCAAGATTCAATCATTATACATCATCACCACCATAATTCATCCATCAAACATCATCATTAGTCAATCAATCATGGACACAAATGAAAAACTCTACTCCATGGATATTTACACTACATGAACAGTTAACCTAAGAACATCCTTAACATAGTTGCACTCTATGATTTGACCACTCAGGGAGACCTACATTAACCTTGTGGACGAAGTGTGGATTTATAAAAAAATGGAAGAGCAAAGACCTTAACCTATCTAGGAGTTCGCTCACCCATCCATTCTATAGGTCATTTCACTGTTAGCCACCACCAACAACCTGAAACACTAGTTTGAGGGACTTCTTAGCACCCTAACTTACGTGCCTACTCACAACAACAATAGCTAAACTTGGATTCCTTGAGGTTTAAGATGCAACACCTTTGAATCCACCATCTCACTCATGGTTGACCTCAAGGATCCAACTTCCACCATTAGTGTTGTTTTGGACACATGCAGAAGGTGATCGATGGCTCAGGGCCTCCATTTTGAGGGGTCCCACAACTTTAAGAAAATCTGAAAAAAAAAATTATTAACTTCATTTTAGTGAAATTTTTAATATATAAGAGTTTTGTGTATTATTTTTTTGATAGTTGAATTTATAAATTCATGAAATTTTTTGTCGATGAATTACTTATGAAATACATTTTCGTTGTTTAGGGGTCTCGTTTTTAGTTTTTTCTCCAGGCTGCAAAAATGTCCGAGACGACACTTTCCACCATCAATAACAATTCATCCCATAAGCACTGAAAGTGTCATTAATTCTTTGGAAAGTAGTTCTCAATACCTCAACATGCCATTTGAAGTCAAAACGTAAGGGTGATACTCAAGAAGATACCTAACAAGGCAAGACCCTCGAATAACTTTAGTGAGGTGAAGTTCTGACATGGAACTCACCCTCCCAAGTATACCATTTTCAAACAACAACAAAAGTCTTCCCAAAGGATATAGTTAACTTTTTTTTACACATATGAATGGTTCTCAAAACAAGATTATCATTTGTAACAATCATACGTTATCACAAATTTATTCACCAATGTCAAAATCATAAGAGGTTATAATGATAACGATTGTCAAATTGTTCCAAAAAAAATAAAACAAGGAAATTCTGCAATTCATAATTAACCTAGGTCGACTCAAAGATACAATTTAATTTGGTTTCATACTTCAAGTCACTTATAAACAACAGAAGAAATTTCAATGAATAGTTGGCAAACAAATAACAAAAATTGCAGAAACACAAAAAAATTGCATAAAAAATACAGAAACTAACAGAGTTTATGAAATAGGTTGTAAAAAAAATTCATGATCATCAATCCAATTCACCAAACCAGTCAATTCGAATTATCATAGTTCTACAAAAAATGATCATGTTGTGAAAGTTCAATCAATTTCATTAGAGTTAGTTCAATCGAATTAATCCCTAAATTCATTGATATCGCAAATTAGGTTGAAATATCATCCAAACAATCTGTGATTAAATTTCAAAATTAGGAAATTAATCCATAACCTAATTCATTTTCAATCCTAAGCACATTCATAATCATGAAACTGAAAATAGGATTGATGAAAAAGATGAACATTCACACAGAATTGAAATACTAAACCAGAACTCAAATTCGGCCTTGCTTGAAGTGGATCCTTAGATCGATTGAGTGTTTAGCCTTCCATGATCATCACCAATGGAGGAGCAATGAAATTTGTGCGAGAAGAAGGAAGAACAAAAGTGAAAAGAGGGAAAAGAATGAAGAACAATTGAGAGAAAAGAGTTTAATCCTAAATCTTGACCATAAGTTTCTAAATCTGTTTTTGTACAAAATGAAGTAACTAAAAAGCGAACTAACTAACTCCACTAATATATATAGTGAATACTCAGAAGGAAGGGATGGGCCTTGATTAGGCCCATGAAATATACCTAATTAAACTAATTACACAAAGCAAAACCAGAATTCACGGCCCAATTATTCAAGTGCAAAGGTTCTGATTTCCAAACCCAATTTGACCCTCGAAATGGTAGAATTGTGATGCAATCCTACCACCCAAGGGTATTGGATAGAAGACTCTAAGAAGATTGGGCCAGAGATGCAAGAGAAGGCCCTAGGGTTCTCATGAGCCTTATGGTATATTTTGGGCCCATGGGCTCAGTATGAGCCCGCTTATCTTTGTACATATTAGATTAAGGTTTCATTATTTTTGGGCCTTGTATTTAGGGCTCCATATTTTAGGGAGGGTACCCTAGTAATGTAGGATTTTTCAGCCCTTATTTTAGGGCATCTAGACTAGTTTTGTATTAGGGGTAGTTTTGTAATTTTACATGCATTAAGTGCACTATTTGATGTGTATGTGTTGGGAGATAAATTTAATTGAATTGGGAGATTCCGAATTCAATTAAATTTTGGACCATCTTATGGGGGAGGTGAGCATTTGCTTGCTACACCCCATTGCCACATCATATAGTCACACTTCATGCATGTCCTTCATGCTTTACATGCTTCATGACACCTAAGCACACTTAGTGGGGAATCTTGGACTTGATTTTGGATTAGTGGGCTGAACCATAACTAAAATTCACTAATTATAATTAGTGAAATTTCCACCAATTCAAATTCAAGTGAAGTTTGAATAAATATTCGAATTTCCCTCCAATTTTGTGTGACACTTAGGCTATAAATAGAGACCTTGTGTGTGCATTTTTTCAACTTTGATCATTTGAGAAATTACACTTCAAAGTTCAGACCTCATTTGAGGCATAAGTTTTGTGCCCCATCTCTCCCTCTCCCTCCACTCATCTTCTCCTACCTTCAAGCTCTTATCCATGGCTTTCTATAGAGGTGAGCTTGTTCTTGACTCATCTTTTCATTGAAGTGGCATCTCCAATCACCTTTCCTCCTTCTCCATTCCGCTAACATTGATCTTCAAGAGGCAAAGGACTCCATTGATGAATCCAAGGCCTACAAGCTCTACATGGAGCTACATCATGTGGTATCAAGAGCATCTTCATCTAGGTGATGTTCTTTTGCTTCCTCTATCTTTTGTTCGGTCAATTCACTTTAATTGCTTGTTCTTCATTGTCTTCTCCATGTATCTCCTCCATTGTCTTGTGGTTTGGTGCTGTTTAGAGTAGATTCAAAAAAATAAACTGATTAAATCTTAGATCTACACTTGTTCTTGCATTTCTATGGTTCAAATTTTATAGATCTACCCTTGAATCATGTTTTTGTGTTAATTTTAGGTTCTATCATTTTTCAGTCAAAATCTTCTTGTGCTGAACCTTTAGATTTCAATTTTCTTGCAAAATATTGATTAGAAAATAAAACACAAAAATCTAAGTGTAAATCACTTCATGCATGTTGTCTTAGACTCATGTTTAGTCATAATAATTGTCACATTATGTTCTAAGTTTGTGTTCAATTTTGATTTTATTGATTGAATTCTAGATACATTTATTCATGAATTCTTGCAATTCTTAGCCTATCATTTGAATTTTGAGTCTAATTCATAAAATGATGATAAATTGAAGGAAATACGTAATCATACATATTGAGCCTCAGTGGCCCTTGAGATTAAAACATAGATGTACCAAAGTCATTACGACTGTTAGCAAGAAAATAAAATATCCTCTGCCCCTCAAAATATTATATAGTATCACCAAAATGATTAATACAACAAAATATCACAACTTCCCACCCCAAATATACATAAAAAGGAAAAACAATCCTTCACTCGGAGCAGTCACTACCCAAGACCTACAAGCTACCTAGGGCGAATCATATCCTCAAAAAGGTCGCCCTATCTCTAAAGGAATCTCATTCCTCATTAGACGAAACCACTTGTCCCTCGGATATCTCTTCATCGCAAACACCTCAGTAGAAAGTGATCTCCGATGGTGTGAGATCCTCATCGTTGCTAAAATCTCCCACATCCTTGTAGACTTTGGCGGTCGTATCTTGACAAAAGGTAGATCTAGTGGCCCACCCATTAGCATCATGCCCGAAGAGTTGCTGCAAGAATCACATTGGGTTGTCCAGCCGCAGATATGAAATTTTAAACATCACAACATGTAATGAAGCCTAGCTTCCAAAGGCAACAAGGTTAGGGTTTAAGAAGTGGAAAGACTCCCCTTACCTTGAGTGAAGCTTCCACAAAATGGTTAAGGAAAAAAAGCTTAGATGTTGAAGTCTCAAGCTTCCAAAGGATGAAAAATAAATTTGGAACCTCAAGTAAGAATTTTTCATAAAAATGAGAAAGAAATTAGAAGGAAAAGAAAGGTTTAAGGGCTTCTTACCAAGGCTTTGAGAGAAAAAGTCAAAACAATATGATGGAGCTTGGAAGAAGATGAAAATTGTGGCCTCTTCCTCCTTGAAGATCTCATGCAAAATGGGGAAGAATGAGGTTCCAAGTTTTGATTTTTGGAGAGAAAATGGTGAGAAAGGATGCAAGGCTATTGATGTGTTCAATTGACAAGCTTGGATGACCATGGTATAGGCCATCTTGGATGTGCCAATGCTTGCCATAAGTAGGTAGTTTTGCTTTTGAATTATTAGCCAGAAATGGATAAAGCACGAAAATGAATAATTAAAAACATATAATCACTGCAATTAAATATATACATACACAAATGGCACAACACAAAGTTTTCTCTGCCAGTCTGAGTTGTAATTTTTGTTAGGATGTTACATTCTTAATTCTTTCTCTTTACAACTCATACTTCACTAAATTCACCCATCCTTTTCTCATGACTCAAGGCCCATCTACATAGATCCAAACACTCTAAAACTCATCAAAACATACATACAACATGACATATACATAACATAGGCATAAATATAATAACTCATCATCTCACAATTAATTAAGTTTAGACACTTGAATTAAATTTAATTGCTCTTGTAATCTAATTAAAACACTTAATCAAGCATTATAAAATTTATAGTGTTACATATTTTCTCTCTTTTAATTTCTTTTCTAAATCATATAAAAAACAAGGGCATGATTGATTAAAAAAATATTTTATTATATTTTTATTTTACTTTTAATATAAAAATTATTTAAATATTTTTTAAATTAAAAATCAAAATAGTGAAAGAAATGTATTTTTTTATTTTATTTTCTACATTTGATATTTTTATTGAAAAATAAAATTCACAAATTTAATAAAAGAATGCACAAATTCAAATAACTAATATTAAAATCATTAAAATTAATTAGATTTTATTTATTTAATTAATTGATTGATTTGATTTTCTAGTTTAATTATTTCTTCTTATAATAGCATAAATATTTATTTAGTCTATTTATAATTTACATAACTGATAAAATGTATATTTTTAAATCACCAAGTATCAATAAACATTCAGTTATTATTGTTTATTTACACATTTAGAAAAAGAAAACTAACTGTTACAATATAATATATGCTCAATTTATAATTTAGCAGGTTCATTTTATGTTTTACTATTTATGATTGATAGATATCAATTAAATTATTCAATTTGTTATCTTATTTTCTATTTTATATGTTTTATTGTAAAATTATTATGTTAGTACTTAAGCTTTTCATTTTCAAGTACAAATCACCATTTTTTTCATTTTGGTAAATAAGTGAAAAAACATGAAAATCATTAGTTATAAAAAAAAAGCTAAATTGTAATTTTGGTCATTCTATGATTTTAAATCCACGATTTTGGTCCCCCTATTTCTAAATCAAGATATTTAATCCCAATATTTTTCAGAATAAGCAATTTTGGTCATTCAATTAATTGATCGTCAAAAGTCAAACATTGATTTTGATATGGTGTATTGGTGCTTACATGACGCTTATGTAGACTATTGACATAAATGCTGGATCAAGTCGAGAATCTAGAAGGGGGGTTGAATAGTATTTCTAAATCAAGATATTTAATTCCCCTATTTTTTAGAATAAACAATTTTGGTCCTTCCGTTAGTTAATCGTCAGAAGTTGAACATTGATTTTGCTATGGCGTATTGGTGTTCACATGTCGCTTATGTAGGTTGCTGACATAATTGTTGTATCGGACCGGGAATCTTGAAGTTGGGGGAGAGGAGGTTGAATAGATTCTTTTGTGCTGATTGGATAACCAATTATCAAGTGTGGTAATCGATTATAGATTCAAACAAAGAGCTTCTCTTTGTTTCCTGGAGCTAGGTAATCAATTATCAAATGAGGTAATTGACTATCCTAAGTTGAATGATAAACGTCAAATTTACCAGATTTTCATATGCATTTTGTGACGTTTATTTGACATTTTAGTTAACTTTAGGCCTTGTTTTGAATTAAATTAGCTTTAAATTCAGTTTTTACTTTGTCTTAGGTAGAATTTCATGTTTTAGTCATTTTAATGAATTTTTGATAGTTTTTTTTTAGCAAAATAGGTCATTTTGGTAAGAGCTCCAGAGACCCAAAATCAGCCAAAAGTTCTTGAAGGAGAAATTGTGAAAATTGAAGATAAAAGCTAGGAAAATCAAGAGCAAGATATTTTTTCAAGGATAAACCAACTAAAGTTCTTAGAATTATATTTTAGAGTTCCACCTACTAGACGCCTTTATTATTCCATTAGACACTCTAGGTTTCATTGTATTATTTTTATGAGTGCAATTCCTTCCACCTAGGAGAGAAAAGGATGAACCTTGTTTCACTTTAATTCCATCAATTCAATACTTCATACTGAGTTCTTTATTTGTTTATGTACTTAATGTTTTTATTTGATTAACCATTTTATAGATGAATTCAGACATTGACTTGTGCTTTGGCGAGCCTTGTTGAAACCCAAACATAAATCAATTACTTAATTGGGATTATCTCTAGGGATGAAATAATCTTGCTTAAGTCTCGCTAATTCTCAACCATTAATATTGATTCTTTGTGTCAGTATGTCCAAGGGATTGGGCATCATGCAAGTAGTTTAGAATGTGTGACCATGTGGGAGCTGGAGTAAAATACATTAGTGAATTGGGGATGAGCAAGAGAGATGAGTAAAGAATTGTGAAGTTATAGTGGATTGAGCGAATTCCATGTCCAAACCTAGACATTCATTCATCAAGATCGATGTCACCATCCAAGTCTAGTATTTCTATCTTTACTTAATTATTTTATTTTCATTTAACTTTTATTTCAATTTATTTTATGTTATTTATTTCGTGACAATCACAAAACAAAAATACAAAAACCTAGTTCTTAGATAAATAATTACATGAAATCCCTCCTTTATTCCTTTGGGAGACAACCTGGACAATAGTTCAGTTACTACATCATGATTGGGTTACACTTGGCCTATAAGTTGAATCTAATGTGAAATAAAACCCTAACATTGTAGAACCTTCCTTCTTCTGAATCTGACTTGAGTAGTCGATTACCAAACGAGGGAATCAATTAATTCGATGCTGCTAGCCAAATTTGAAGTAGAAGTGAGTTCTTAAGAAACTTAGAGAAAAAGAAATATTCATCTACTTCATAACTGATCAAACACTAAGCATGAAAAAGATACAAAAAAAAACTAAATCACATACATGCCTAAACTAAAAAAATCAATAAAAATGCCTCATCTATCAAAAAATGTTAGGCATTGCATCATTATCAAACCAAAACTAAACTAGGGGCTTCATGCTCTTTAAGCTTTGTTCTAACAATCTCCCTCTTTGGTTTTGATAATGCCAAATCCACATGATGTGTATTGATGTTTTCCTTTCATAGTACCTATTCTATAATATGCTTCACAAACACGTTAGTAGCATCTTTTCAATTCAAGTCAAGTTTAATATCAATCAGCCATCAAAATCATCAATCTTTCTCAAAGAACATCAAAACCATTCTCCCCCTTTTGGCATCACCAAGCCAAAAATCGTATGTATCATAAAAAAAACAATAAAAGTTCAAGACACAAAACAGAGAAAGGAAAGATATCATATCATTAATTGAAATTAAATTACAAATGGTTAATAAAAGAAAATAGAATAACATAGTCAAAATGTAAAAACAAACAGGGAACAAAATTCAAGCCTAGACCATATGCTTATGAGCTATGAGGCTAACTATCTTAAGGCTCTAAGGGGATCCTAAAACTAAAGATCAGATATCATCCACATAAGGTGCTCCCATAGCATCCGACCTTTCCGAGATAGATGCAAAGCACTCCTTAAGCTCAACATAGTCTACTCTCATGAGCTCATCCATCTTTGCTAACATCATCTACAAAAAGGGCCCCATAGGCTATTAGAGATAGGGGGAGCAATATGAAGACTAAGCTTTGGATCTTGAAGAAGTTTTGACTTTTAACATGTCGAACTCTTTGAGTGGCATTTGTATTGATTGTTGTATCTTAGTTTCTTTCTTTTCATATGTACATCATGCATCATCATGTAGAGGTAGAAGATTGATTCTAAACTTAGAAACTTCTTTAGTGCATAAACTCTTTGTTTTAACCAGTTACTAGGCTGATTGTAATCGAATACACAAGTGTTTATAGTTTGCAAAGAGATTCTAGTTTCGGTTTACTCGATTACCAATTAACCGTAATCGATTACATAGTTCAGTTGAGACCATGTCTGGTTTTTCATGAGTCTCTGCTTTAATCAATTACCAAGTGATCATAATCGATTACTTCATTCTTAAAGGTATTCTCAAAAGTGATCAAGAACAGTTTAATCGATTATATTAAGAATCTAATCGATTACATTATTCTTGAAAGTTTTCTAGATGTTGGGAAGAACACTTTAATCGATTGAAATGATAATATAATCGATTACTTCTTCGAAATAATCGATTAAATTGGATATTTAATCGATTATAGATGGTTATAACTATTTCATCTATAAATAACCCCCTCATGTTTTCACTTTTTAAGAAGAAGAAAAAGAGAAATAAAAAAGTGCTTAGAATAAGTGTGCAACTCACAACTTTTAGACTTTGTTTTTTCTAAAGCTCTCATGGTAAAAAGTGACTTGTGAAATTCTGGTGAGATCAAGAAGAGACTCATTCACTCAAGCAAAGGTTCTTGGATGCGATTGATTAGGTTGTGTCTCTCTTTGACTCAAGTTTTTCATGTGTTTTACATGTTGTTAGCATATGTATGAATTTTTTAAGGCATGCCAGAACCTTTGTCTAGTTTGGGCTAAGGGTAGGTTTCTCTTAGGCTCCGATTCACAAAGGACCCTAGGGTTGGGTACCTTTGTCTCTTTTTCTGGGATAGGAACTGAGATTGATTGTGATTGCTTGCAAGAATTCTAGATGCATAGTAAAAATCTATTTCAGTTTGGATTAGATAACTGGAGTAGCTTCTCTAGAGATAGAGAGTGAACCAATATAAAAATTGGTGTACATCTTCTCTTAATCTTATGTTTCTTTCTCATTATATTCTTGATCAATTTGCTGAAGTTTAAAGAAAATATCTTTTTTTAATAAGAAATTTAAGAAAAAGATTTTTTGTAAGGGTGATTGGTTAAATATGGTTTTTACAAAATTTTGTGATAGGATCCTAGGAAAAGAAAGTTTTTCAAAACTCTATTTGTTTTGTTTGATTTAATTTAGAACCAATTCACCCCCCTCTTGCCTTGTGAATTCCATCATCTTTTTTCAATTGGTATGAAAGCTACATCTTGAAAGTTGCTCAAGATCACAGTTTTTCTAAAATGGGCTCTAAACAAATCACTTTCAAAGAGGGTGTTGTAAATGTATGAATACAGGTTTTGATGATGCCAAAAGTATAATCAAACAAGATTGCTTCAACAAACATTCAAGGTTAAGTAAACAGAGATTGCTTCAAAGATTAATTCAAGGTCAAGCAAACAAGATCAAGAAAAAGATAAGGCCTTAGAATATTTGTTAAAAGAATCTTAGTGGTGGATCAGCTTTTGCCTGAAACACATTGTTTCGAACAAATCAAGGCACTAGTAATCGATTACCGGGCAGTGTAATCGATTACCAGAAAACAAGTTTGCAAATCAGCTTTTCAAAAGGGTTTTGAAATTTGAATTTTGAAAGTTGTAATCGATTACCATTGGTGTGTAATTGATTACTAGTAACGGAACTCCTGAAATTCAATATGAAAAGTCATGACCCTTCAAAATATAACTGCGTAATCGATTACTAAAAACTTGTAATCGATTACCAGTGAAGAATTTCAGAAAAAGCTTTTTGAAAAGACACATCTCTTCAAACCATTTTGAAAAGGCATGACGGGCCTATATATGTGTGTGTCTGACTTCGAAAAGCATAAGAGGGAGATGTTCTAAGATAACTTAATTGTCAAATGCTCTTTCAACAACTATTGGGCAAACACTTACAAATCTATTTAGAATTCATGTAGGAACTTCAATTTGTATTATCATCTCTAAAAGAGAGCAATTCCTCTAGGATCTTCAATTTGTATCATCTACTCTAAAGGAGAGAAATCTTTTTGTACATCTTAGAAACTCAGTTGTAATCAAGAGACTGGTTGTCTCTTGGATTTTGAGAATTGTAATCAAGAGACTGGTTGTCTCTTGAAGAATCTTGAACACAAGGGTGAGGGATCCCAAGGTGTGTTCAAAGTCTATAAAGGATTTACAAAGATAGTGGAAAATCTCAAGTGGGTTGCTTGAGGACTGGACATAGGCATGGGAAGTGGCCGAACCAGTATAATTCAAGTTTGCAATTCTCTCTTCCCTTATCTTCTGTATTTTGAGCCTATCATTTTAAAAGGGGGTTAAAAGTTTGTTAGTGGGAAATTTTGTAAGACTTAATTCACCCCCCCTCTTAAGTTATTGAGGCCACTTGTCCAACAGGTCCATCTCTCAACCGACCTCAATTGTTTGAGGGAGATCATTTTTTGTTTTGGCAAAAAAGAATGGAAATCTTTATTCAGTCAATTGATCCCGGTGCATGGAATGCTATTGTTAAAGGACCTTTTATACCAACTAAAAAGTGAATGGTGAATTAGTGCCTAAAGAATGGGATGAAATGAAAGATGATGAGAAGAGAAAAGTGCAAGATGATAAAAAAGCTAAAAACATTTTAACTTCTAGTTTATCTTCTGATGAATTTTTTAGTACTGCAAGGTGCAAAAGTGCAATGGAAATATGGAAAATGCTGATCATGTTGCAGTCATTGTTTGGAATTGAAAGGTATTTATAGTTTTAAATAGATTATATTTCAATAAGTATTTGTTATTATTGTTAAAATTGTTAAATTTTTTTTTAGGAACATCCTGAATTAAAGCTATCCTCCCATGGAAGGAAGGTTCAAAAATTCGGGAGGCTTGCTGTTGAGATTGAAGGGTTAGTTGCTGCCACAAGATTAAGTCCTCTGATCGCATGTTCATTGAACATTGGCAATTGAGGACTTATATTGGCTTTTGCAGAGAGGTGGCATAAGGAAACTAGCAGTTTCCATCTTCCAGTAGGAGAGGTGACCATCACCCTCGATGATGTGGCATCTTTTCTTCATTTTCCCATCACAAGTGCCTTCCATAGCTTCAAGACTCTTCATGTCGATGAAGCGGTGTTGATGTTAGTAGAATTACTTGAAGTCAGTGCAGATGAAGCCAGAACTGAGACAACATAGCTTCATCGGGTATACGTACGACTATCATGGCTACGAGACATTTATGTAGCAAATGTGATGTGAGACACTGGACTATAGCAGCTCGAGCTTATCTGATGTATTTGCTAGGTTGCACTCTTTTTGCTAACAAGAGTGCAATACATGTGCATATGGTGTTCTTGGACGCCTTTCGAGACCTCAGTCAGAGTGGAAGCTATGCATGGGGAGCTGCCACCGTAGTGCATATGTACGATAATTTGAATGATGCTTCTAAGAGCAGCGACAGACAACTTGTTGTATATATCACAATATTACAAGTAATTCTAATTGAATTGATTTAATTTCTTTTTTATTTTTTTATGTATTGATTTGATATTTTATTTGTTTTAAAAATGTGTAGTGTTGGATTTATGAGCATTTTCCATCTGTTGCTGAGGCTATTAATGTTGAAGACTATCATGAAAGGTCACCATGTGCCTGCCGCTGGACCTCTACTAAGGCCTCTATGAAGACCAACATCGATGTATCAGAAGCATCTAGATCAACTGACGTCTAATGATGTTTGTTGTCATACATCGACCAGAGAGGGTTATGCGACAGTTTAGGTATATTCAGATGATTCCTCCACACTCCCTGGGTTAAAGATTAGGCTTAGAAGGTATTGATGACAAATGGATGCACTTATCTTATTACCTTGCACCGGTGGGCCAGATTTGTCTTGTGCCTGGATAATGTGAAACAGACTAAATGGACTGGTTCTACATGATTTCACATCCATTCATGAGGCTGGCACAGCCCAAGGATCCAGTCAGACATCCACCTGTCGTGCAAGATTCAGATATGTGAAACAAGATATGCTTCAATACCCAGTGGCGGTTACAACTATAGAGGAAGCACCTGTGCATGCACCTTCTGATGTGGAGCAGCCTAGACATGCAGTGGTAACATATATATTCATCTTACTCTTAATTTCATTTTATTTAAAAATGCAATATGGTTATACCATATCCGTTGTTGTGAATGTCATAGGAGGCTTGCCAAGCAATAGCTGAAAGGTTGGAGCGATTGCTCAACCTAAAAGATAGGTACTGAAGGCACTGAAACATACGACTTCAAGCAAGACTGAAACATACGGTGCATGGAGGACGCATGAAGACATTTAGAATTTTTTTAGCAAATGTGTGCACACAATGTTTATCATTTTATTTGACAAAATTTTTATTTTACCAATTTTATTTGAAATGTTTTTATATTACTATCGAACTACTTATATCAACATATGTGAATTAAACCACAAACCTTATTTTCCACATGTTAAATTAACCCTAAAGTGTAACACTAAACTGTAGTCTGAAAAACCCCTACTTTTTGATGCTCTACTAAACCCTGTTTTTCATGTAAAGTTAATTATTTGAATTTCCAATGAAACAACTATATATTACTATAGTACATGACAATGACATAGGTACCTAAATGTTCACTTTTCACTTAAATCAACATAGTTTGTTTTCAACATCATCAAATTTCTGTACTGCTGCATTCTACTAATATATGGAGTCGGCCATTGCTTTGCCTGAGGATGACAATTCTTAGACCATAACAAAGCTAGAGGTGGTAAGGGACAACAGTCTCTTTAATATACTTGTTACACATGCATAAACAATTTCAAGTTATTATAACTACTAATTTCATAAATTAAAAAACATGATTATGATGAATCTACCTGAACAAAATGATTGCCATGCTTTGTTGCAAAGAAAGAGATACAAGGATAACATTATACCTTGATGCAATAACATTATACCAAGATGAGTCAAGAACAAGCTCACCACCATAGGAAGCCATGGATAAGAGCTTGAAGGTAGGAGAAGATGAGTGGAGGGAAAGGGAGAGAGGAGGGAACAAAATTTATGCCTCAAATGAGGTTTGAACTTTGGAATCTAATTTCTCAAATGATCAAAGTTGAAAAAAATGCACACACAAGGCCTTTATTTATAGCTTAAGTGTAACACAAAATTGGAGGGAAATTTGATTATCTATTCAAAGTTCACTTGAATTTAAATTTGTGGAGCTAAATTTGGAGCCAAAATTTCACTAATTATGATTAGTGAATTTCAACTATGGTTTAGCCCACTAATCCAAGATCAAGTCCAAGATTCTCCACTAAGTGTGCTTAGGTGTCATGAGGCATGTAAAATATGAAGGATATGCAAAAAGTGAGACTATATGATGTGGCAATGAGGTGTATAAAGCAAATTCTCACCTCCCCCTTAGGTTGGTCCAAAATTTAATTGGATTGGGCTTCTCCCAATTCAATTAAATTTCTCTCCTAAAAATACATTACTAGTTTAGGTGCCCTAAAATACAAGGGTTGAAAAATCCTACATTACTAGGGTACCTGATGTGCCATTATTTTCTCCTATTTCTTAACTCTTTTTGCACCATTTTAATTACTGATTAGTCTTAATTGTCAAATTAATTATGCAGTTTTATTATTTGGGCTCATTCAGCTAATTTGATTTTTTTAATCTAATTTCAAGAATTAATGAAGCATTGGGCTTGAATCCAGAATTGGGCTTGGACTTGAAGAGGGCAGCCTATTTTATTCTACAAAATTTTATCTTATCTAGACTTTATCATATCTAGATATTATTTAGATTTGATCTCATCTAAATATTATTTCATCTAGATCTTATCTTATCTAGATTTGATTTGATTTTATTTATGGGCTTGGATTTAAAACAGATTTTTAAGCTTTGGGGCTAGAAAACTATATAATAGCACCAAGGTTCTAGTTTAGCTCTCTCATTTCTCTCCTCTCTCTCCTATTTTCGTTTTTAGTTTTAGGCTTTTCTTCTTTTAGACACTTTTTCGTTTTGCAATTCCAGTTTTTACTTTTCGTTTCAGCAATAAAATTTCGTTCTCTATTGATTAATGGAAGGCTAAGTCTCCAGCGTTGTTTTCTCTTGAGGATCAAGCACAATTGTCTTTGAGGTTCTATTATTACTATTAAATTTTGTTCAGTTTTTCCTCTTCACTAATTACTCTGAATTTGTTGCTATTAATTCATGCATGCTTAGTGCTTGATTAATTGTCTCTGCGCTTAATTTACGTTCATGCTTAATGATCGTTTATGATTAATTGGTGTATGTGTTGCTTAATCACATAATGAATGCCTTATGTTAAATTTCGCTTAGTAATTTAATTTAGGGTTGGATTAAGTGGTTGAACTGATAAAGGATAAACTCTCGTAACCTAGGATAAGACACTTGCTTGTGAATCAAGGGGAAGCAACGTGTTTTAATTCTGATATTTTCTAATTCAATTTTACTCGCTGCTTAATTTACAAAAACAGCAAACCCCCCCAATTCGTTACTCTTCTCCTACTATCTGTTATGAACATTTGGTTTATCATTGCTCGTTGGGAAACGACCTAGGATCACTTCCTAGTTACTGCATTTTAATGTTTATTTGATTCGGGTACGACCTTGATCAGTACCCTCCCTACACTATGAAGCCCTAAATACAAGGCCAAAAAATAATGAAACCCTAATCTAATATGTACAAAGATAAGTGGACTCATACTTAGCCCATGGGCCCAAAATCTACCCTAAGGCTCATGAGAACCCTAGGGCCTTCTCCTACATCTCTCCCCAATCTTCTTAGAGTCTTCTATCCAATGCCCTAGGGGGGTAGGATTGCATCAAGACTGTGAGTAGTTCTCATGACACATCCACAATGAGAAGGATTTTTGCCAGCATAATGTACACACTCAAACTTAGCAGCAATCTAATTTAAAGCATACCTTGATTGCATGCAAGTAGCCTCTTATATAAGGTAACTTTAAAAACATGTCCAACCACATGTGTACTTGTCTCAAAGGATTCCTTAATTTCAGTGTGTTGCAGTGTGATCATGTTGTTCATGGCTTCCCAAACACTACATATGTCTCCAAGGCTATTTTGTAAGTCTTTTTAAAGCCCAATGAGCAGATTCAACCCTGCATATGAAATACACCAAAACAATAAACAAATAGAAGTATTTTTATCCATTAATTCCTAAACCCTAATAAAAAAAAAAGGAAAATTTTCATACTTGTTTGTTGTTCTGTTTCCTAAGTGCATCACCTTATTCGTCCAGGCTTTAACAAATTTTTCTTTGTGGGGAATTGTCCATGTTTGGTTGACATAGTTAACAAACATTGGCCATGGTGAACAAGCAATTTCAAACTTCTTAAGGAAATCATCAAACTGATGCTCGAAAGGACAATCAACCAAACTCCCCCAGGCATCAATGACATAATCCCACATATTTTTTGACCAATTAGGGATTTACATTTTGCCTTGACATTCTAATTGATGTGAAACCTACACAACAAGTTGGTACACTCAGGGAATACAATTTTCACTGCATTCATCAATGCTAGGTCTCTATCGGTAACAATAACTCCAAGGAGGGCATCACGTCTTAGAAAAAGACCTCGAAACCATTCTAGAGCCCATACCACATTATTCAGATGTTATCCCTCCAAATAGGCAAAACCAGTAGAGAATGTCATCCCCGTTGGTGTAACACCAACAAAGTCAAGTAACAGGAGCCTGTACCTCTTTGTTTTGCAGGTACTATCTATCAAAAATACCAAATTATAAGCATTGCATAACTTCACTGCATTAGGATGACACTAGAAGATATCACGTACAACATCTTCATCCTTTAATCTATGCCAATAAATACACTGATCCCGTTCAAGAAGCTTCATTAGTTGTTGCATTTCAGTATCACTGCCTCTTATGGAAGAACAATATGCACTTCCTGCATTGTATATTTGTTTGATTGTTGTATAACTATTGGCATTGTGCTCCTTCAGTGTTAGTAGAATATTTCTTGGTTTCACCATTGACTTTGCATGTCAGCAATAATCGTCTTTTCATCCTTAGTCAATCGACCAGGGTATAGATGTCCAACTAATGACTTTGGCATTTCATGATTGTGACTCCCACACATTAACTTCACTATCCATCCTTGGCCTCCAACCACTGGTTTCCTGCGAAGCTTAAAGGGACATCTATATTTCCTACTGCCAATATCTCTTTTTACAAAATCTTGCTTCCTAGACCTATACTGACCACTCTTTTCACAATCAATTAAGACAAATGAAGTTCTTTCTCTAATATCAGTGTTTGTGTCTGACCTCATAATCACCGCCACAAATTCAATTTCATACGTAATAGATTGAGCCCAATGCGAAAAATCATCTTGGGTAGTAAACACCTACAATGAAATCCACACAAGTTGTCTTCAAGGGACATTCATTTTATTACTTTAATAACAATAAATCACATTAATACCTGAGAAGTATTGAACACATTAGAACAATCAACATGTTCTTCATTCACACCAGCTCCATCTTCATTTTGTTCATTCATAGAAACTTCTTTAGACATTATACTGTCATACATCCATTGATCTTTGTCCATCTTAACAAGACATTCAAAAATTTCAACATCACAAACAAACAACTCGTAACTGCACCATACATATACTATCACACAAAATCTTACGTGATTTTTTACTACATATAATATTATAAAACATTAAAATTAATAACCCTATATATTAAAAACCAATAACATCAACTTTTTCTACTTACAATTGATAACCATATAATATATAAAAAATTATAACCGAACCATATGTAGTAAAAAAAATTATATTATTCAACTTAATTCTAATTCATGAAATAATGACCACAAAAACAATCAATTTTAGACCACAATAACTCAAATAAATTATACATAAATTACAAGTGTAAATTATTTTACAATTAATACCATTTCCAAAATATAAAAATATTAGTTACAAATTAATTATCAATTTACACTTATTTAAAAATATTTAAAATAATAATACGAATTACATTTCAAATAAACAAATAAATTTTTTATACACAGTCATTTAATTTTTTTAACAATCATATTAAAATATTTATAATTTAAAAAAATTCAAAAAATTAATATTTCTTTTCATTAAAAAAATAAAAAAATCCCTATAACTCATATGGATTAATTAATCTGTAAGTTATATAAGACTTACAGATTAATCAGCCTTTAAGTTTTATATAACTTACGGATTCTTTAATCCGCATTTTACGCAAAAAAAAAAAACAATGAATGCAGACGTGCCTCAAAAGTACGTCCATTAACAACCAAACCAACCACCGCCACAACCACCACCGACGTACCTACATAAAACTTTCACCTCGACCGAAGTGGCACAATGCTCCTCTCACGACAATGAAAAAACCAAAAGAGACCAAGAAAATGAACGAATGAGCGCACTACTATAAAAAATTTTACTTAAAAGGAAGCAAAAAACACTTAAGGGTATTTTATAATTTTTTTTATGTTGGGTGCACAAGCAATATGCCTGGTGCACCTAGTAACGCCCGATTGTGTCTCTCTTTGACTCAAGTTTTTCATGTGTTTTACATGTTGTTAGCATATGCATGAATTTCTGAAAGCATGCTAGAATACGTTTTTCTAGTTTGGGCTAAGGGTAGGTTTCTCTTAGGCTCCTATTCACAAAGGCTCCTATTTACATCTTCTCTTGATCTTATCTTTCTTTCTCATTGTATTCTTGATCAATTTGATGAAGTTTAAAGAAAATATATTTTTGAATAAGAACTTTAATAGAAAGATTTGATGCTAAGGGTGATTGATTGATATTGTTTTATCAAAAGTTTGTGATACGATCCTTGGAAAAGAAAGATTTTTAAAACTTTGTTTTTTTGTTTGATTTGATTTAGAACCAATTCACCCCCCCCTCTTAGTTTGTGAGTTCCATCATCTTTTTTCATGGGCTTCTCTTCTGCTTTTTCTTGTTTTATTTGATCTTCTCTGATCTTCTCAATCCATCCAATCCCAACTTCTTCAGACTTAGTGTATCCCATCTACTTCAAGAATTTGATCTTCACTTCAATTTTTTCCTAAACAAAACGAAAGACTTCCTCTTGGGTATCATCAACACCAGAGTAATCAAGAATCTTGGAGATGATAACTGCATAAGGAAATTTGAAAAAGCCAATCCTTTTCGTCTTTAACATGATATCAAGAATAATGTTGACCTAGTGAATCTTCAGCTTTCCTTGCATAAGACTGATAAGGAGAAGATCCTCCTCAGTGAACTTAGCATGATTGCTCTTCCTTGGAGTAATAATCAAGCATCAGCGGTCCAGTACCAAAATGTTCCTTTCCCTAAGCTTTTGTAACAACAACAACATAGGTAAAAGGATTCTTCACCATAGACTTGTACTTCTCAACCTTGTTGAAAGCAAATCCAGCTTCCTTTAAACCTATGCCATAACTCCTTAAGATGATAACCCAACAATGTCAAACTAAACCTCTCGTGTCATCACAATCTATCGCCCTTTCACTTCAGCACACTAGAACCCATTATCACCATCAATATGAGTTGTGGTATAGAAAAATTTTACTAGGTCAGTATAGCAGGTGACTTTCATTTCCATCAGCTTCTTCAACCCGTGGTACTCAATCAATTCATGAAAAGCAAAGCCTTTGCTTTTGAGCCATGCCAAACTGACATATTTTGGTTGAATCATCTTCTTCTTCGTATAACTAAATTTGTACGAAGCCTCATAGTGTTCTTTAGAGAGCCATGGAGTTTCCTTTGGAGTAGTAGGAGGTGAGGAAGAATATGCAACCTGTTTTCCTCTAATAGAAGGACCACCATTTGCTGGCTCCTTTTGCATTCTGGGGTTATGGGTTTGTGCCTAATGCTCTTTATTCTCTTGTTTCTTCTCTTCCATTGATGGAGCTTGAGGATAAACGTAGAAGGAGAGGCTTAAGTGTTTAGAAGGTTGAAAGGCTAACAATGATACTCTCAGAAGTTTCGGAAAGAGGTCAGAGATAGAATGTGAGAGATTTCTAGGTCTGGGCAAGCTTTAAAAAGGATAGGGGAGGCATGTTTTCAATTGCAAAAAATGTTTCAGATGCTTGGTAATCAATTGCCTAAGGTGGTAATCGATTACAGGTTCAGACAGAGAGGAAGGCTTTATGTCTTCGCCGAAATAATTGATTGCCTAAGTTGGTAATCAATTATTGGTTTACCCAGAGAGCTTAAATATCTGCCTCAGCTTGAAATAATCAATTACAAAATATCCTAATTGATTATCATGCATGCTAAAACATATTTTTCCATAATTAAACATGCTAAAATGATTTTTATGAATGATAAATGTTCAAGAATGCAAATCACATGTACAAACAACCAATCAAACAAATGTAAATGCATATGTACATGATTGAATACTCCCTAATTGGCTTAAGTAAGATCAGACTCACTTAGAATGCTAAGTTCATTACAAAGGTGGAAGAACCTATCCCTTGCTAAAGGTTAGTGAATATATATGCTAGTTGGGAGTTTGTATCAACAAACTCTATCACAATCACCCTTGTGAATATGATCCCTAATTCTATACGCTTTGTCCTAGAATGCATGCTAGGATTTTTGGTGAGACTAATGCCGCTAGTGCTATCATAGCTTAAAGGAATCAATTCTAAATGCAATCCAAAATTAGAAAGTTGTTGTTTAAGTGTCAAAAATTGTGCATAACAACTCCCTGCAGCAATGTACTCAGCCTAAGCCGTAGATAAGGCAACACATGTTTGCTTCTTGCTATTCTAAGATACCAGGCCATGTCCTAATAAGTGACAAGTACCACTTGTACTCTTCCTATCTGGTTTGCATCCTGCAAAGTCAAAATTTGAGTATCCCACTAGAGAGATCTAAACACCTTTAGGGTACCATAAGCCGACATCTAAGGTTCGTATAAGGTACTTCATAACTCTCTTAACTACCGAGAAATGAAACTCTCTAAGATAATATTGATAGCGAGCACATATGCAAACACTAAACATAATTTGATGTCTTCTAGAAGTCAAATAGAGTAAAGAACCAATGATAGCTTTGTACTTTGTTTGGTCAACGAGTTTCGCTTTTTTATCCGCACTAAGGTAGCAATTTGTAGCCATAGGAGTTGCAGCCTCCTTGCTTTTCTCCATATCAAACTTCTTGAGAAGTGCCTTGCAATACTTTGTGTGATGGAGAAACATTCCATGGTTCATTTGCTTTGCTTGTAGACCGAGGAAATAGTTCAGCTCTCCAATCATAGACATTTCTATTTCCCCTTGCATCTTATGCACTAAATCTTTACAATTTTTTTTAGTGGAGCCAAATATGATGTCATCTACATAAACATGCATAAGTCAGATGTCATAAGAGTATTTCTTAATAAAAAGTGTCTTATCAATTTGTCCTCTTTCAAATTTTTTATCTTCAATGTATCCATTTAGAAAAGCACTCTTCACATCCATTTGGTACAATTTAAATCCATAATACAAGAAAATGCAAGCAACAATCTCATAACTTCTAATCTAGCTACTGAAGCATAGGTTTCACCAAAGTCTATACCCTCTTGTTGGTTATAACCTATGGCTACTAGCCTTGCTTTGTTCATAGCTATCAAGCCATGTTCATCTAACTTCTTTTTGAAAACCCATTTTGTATCTATAATGTTTGTCTTACTAGTCCTAGGTACTAGTTCCCAAACTTCATTTCTTTTAAACTCGTTTAGTTCATCATTCATAGCCAAAGCCCAATGTTCATCAACAAGCGCATCTTCAATAGTTGAAGGTTCTATCATAGACACAAATGCATAAAATTCCCAAAACAGATTGAGTGAGTGTCGAGTAGAAACTCCCTTTCCAATATCACTTATGATGTCATCAATAGAAATATCTTTAGGTTCTTTCCCACCTTAGGAAGATTGTTGTGTTGTAGTGAGTGTCCTTCAAGACGATTATTGTTCACTACCTTTTCGCTTGTAGGAGGGGATTTTTTAGGACTTCCAACATCATCATCATCATCATAAAGAGGTAATTTTCCCAATCTTTGGGGGTTAGATTCATCAAAAACTACATGCATAGACTTTTCTATTCTTAGTGTATGTTTGTTAAAGACTTGATATGCTTTGCCATTTGTAGAATAACCCAATAATAGATCTTCATCTGCCTTTGAATAAAAAATCCCAAGTAACTCCTTACCATTATTCAGAAGAAAACACTTACTACCAAAAACTTTGAGATGTGACACATTTTGTTTTTTTCCCTTGTATATCTCATAAGGAGTTAATTTCATAATGGGTCTAATCATCACACTATTGAGTACATAGCAAGTTGTGCTAATGACATCGGCTCAAAAATATTTAAGCAGATTAATCTTATTAAGCATGGTCCTTGCTAGTTCCTCAAAGGACCTATTTTTCTTCTCCACAACCCCATTTTGTTGTGGTGTTCTTCAAGCGAAAAAGTTATGATTAATGTCATTTTGTTCACAAAACAACTCAAAGTTCTCATTTTGAAACTCTCCACCATGGTCACTTCTCAAAATTTTAATTTTGAAATCCTTTTCTATCTTGAATAAGCTTGGAAAGTTTTTGAAAATCTTTAAAAGTGTTACTTTTAGAAAATATGAATAAAGTCTAGGTATATCTAGAGTAATCATCTACAATAACCAAAGCATAGTAATTCCCTCCAATGATCATGGTTCTAGAAGGACCAAAAAGATCTAAATGTAAAAGTTCAAGTACTCTAGTGGTAGAAACTGCATTTTTAGATTTGAAAGATACTCTAGTTTGCTTTCCCTTTTGACATGTATTACATAATTCATCCTTCTCAAATTTGAGCTTTGGAAGACCTCTAACAAATTCCTTAGAGACTAGCTTATTTAGTTTATCCATGTGGATATGAGCTATTTTCCTATGCCAAAGCAAAGAGAGATCATCATTACTCATTAAACAAGCCATGTTGGAGTGAGATGCGCTTTCAACATTAAGCATATAGGTATTGCCAATATGGCTACCAATGAACTTAATGTTGTTTAAAAATGGTTCAATTATTGTGTAATATTCTCAGTTAAAAATGATTTTAAAAACCTTATCACATAGTTGGGTTATCTTAACAAGTTATGTTTCAGCCTTTCCACATATAAGACATTCTCTATAGAAATAGTTAGAGAATTACTAATATTAGCTACACTAAGAATTCTCCCTTGGTTGTTGTCATCATATGTTACAAATCCTCCTTCCTTAGCTTTTAGAAACATGAACTTTGACTTGTCTCCTATCATATGCCTTGAGCAGCCATTGTCAAGATACCATAGTTTTTTATCCACTGCTAGGCACACCTACAAACAGATTTAGAAGGTAGATTTTGGTACACAAGTTGAGTTGGGTCCTTATTGGTTAGTAACCTTGTTAGTTCCCTTGGGAATTCACTTGTATTTCCCACTTGGAACTCCATACTTTTTTCATCATGCACCTAAAAGAAGAATGTCCCTTATTCATACAATAATGACACATCGTGAAGGGTGAGCTAGAAGCTTGTGTAGAGTTAAAGACATTTTTGTAAGCTTCCTGCTTTTTGTTGTGTGTATAACTCAAACTAACCTTTTCAATAGCACAATTTTGTTGTGAAAGTCATGCTTCCAAATTGTCCCTCCCCATAGTGAACTTGGATAAAGATTTTAGCAAGTATTCAACCTTTACTTCTAAAACTTTATATCCTTCACAAGGGAAAGTGACATTAGTGGTGTTAGTGCAATTACAAGAAGAGTTGTTCTATTTTTTTTTCTAAAATATCATTTTTTTTCTTCCAACAACTCTTTTTGAATTTCCACTAGTTTATCCACATGCCAGCTCAATTTACCTTTTAGATGATTATTCGCAAAGGCCAAATTTTGTGCTTCTTGATGCATTTCATTGAAAGCATCTAATCATAGTGATCATCATCTTTCGAATCAGAAATGGTTACCCCACTTTCAGCTTCATTGTTTTCCATCAAGCACAAATTAGCTTCATCCTCTGCACTATTGTTGCTGGAAGTTGTTGATTCATTGTCAATCTAAGCGATTTATGCCTTCTCCCTCTTTTCGAATGAACCCTTATTCTTCTTATCTCCTTGTTGCTTTTTTGGTACTTGGGGTAGTCTACCTTAATATGACCTATCTTTCCAAACTTTAAGCAAGTGAATCCATTGGAGGAAGATAGTTCTCTTTCATGAAATTCTTCTTAGGCTGAAAGGTGATGCTTCCATAGTTCTTCTTTTTCTTGAGGAACTTGTTGAACCTTCTCACAAACAAGTTCAGATTTTCAACAACCAACTCGTCTACATTCCCTCCTTACTTTTCTGAATGGATGGAATTCTTGTCTTCAATGCTAAACCTTTGTTTTTCTTATCTATAGCTTCTTCTTCAGCCATTCTTGTCAAGTCCATGTCATATTCCCTCAACTTCCCAAACAATTTAGCATGTGTCATGGTGGCAAGGTCTTTTGATATAGAAATAGCTATGACCTTTGGTTGCCATGTTTTGTTGACAGATTTCAGCTCCTTGACATTGATCTCTTCTTCTTGAAAAATATTTCCAAGACCCATGAGATGGTTTACAATATGTGTAAATCTTTTCTGCACATCTTCTATAGTTTCCCTTTGCTTCATCCTAAAAGTTTCGTATTCTTGGATAAGTGAATTCTTTTGAGCTCTCCTTACTCTGGTGTTCCTTCATGTGTGACTTGGATTAAATCCCACATCTCTTTGGTAGTTGTGCATGTAGCCACCCTGAAAAACTCATCAGAATTTAATGATGAATGTATAATGTCCATTTCCTTGGAATCATATTCACCTTTTTTTTAATGTTTTCTTGTGACCAAGAATCATAAGGTTTTTCTACAGTCTTGTTATTAACTACACGGGTTGGAATTAACCATTTCACTCCAAATTCCTCTATTAACAGACTCCATGAATATTTTCATCCGAACTTTCCAAAAAGGGTAGTTTGTGCCACAAAACAATGGTGGTCTATTAATGGATGCACCCTCAGCATATGTCAATTGATTCCAAGACATAATATGAAACTTGTGAAAAAATCTTGATTAACTTTCAAGACTTTCACTCTGATACCAATTGTTGGATCAAGACAAGAATCTAGAAGGGGGTTTGACTGTATTCTTTCAAAATCTTTACCAAGTTGTTCTTAGTCTAGATTAAAAACATCCAATTTGTTCTAAGTATTCTTAGAACATGCACTATATAGAGAACACTAGTAAAAACACTATGCAACACAATTGTCTAATAGAAAACAAATCTTTCTCTTGAATCCTACAAGAAAAGATCCAAAATTGAAACCCTATCAATTCTCCAACATCACTGGTAACTCTAACCAAGAACAACACTGTAAAAGATTAAAAGATAAGAATCAAATACACCTTAAATGTGTAGTTCTTTGATCTTCAATATTTCTTCACAAGTTGATCAATACAGATTGTAAAACAAGTGATTCTTTGATCAACCTCAATCTTCAGACTTATTGTAGTGCTATTCTTCTTTAAGATTTTCTTGAAATGTTTTTTCACAAATTCTGAATGAATCAAGAGTCTTGTAAAAAGAAAACACATAGGGGTATTTATAAGTTTTAATAGTTAAAACAAATCTAATCGATTTATTTGTCAAAATCCCCTGTGTTCTGCAATTCCAGAAACTGGTTAATTGATTATCCTATCGATTATCAGAAAGGATGATCGATTAATTCGGTTCAGTATGAGAATATCATATTCTTGTGTGTTGATTTGATAATCGATTATCAAGTGTGGTAATCAATTATAGATTCAAGCAAAGAGTTTCTCTTTATTTCTTGGAGTTGGGTAATCGATTATCAAATGAGGTAATCAATTATCCTAAGCTACACAATCTTCCTTCTTTTGAAACTGGCTTGGGCAATCGATTATCAAATGAGATAATTGATTAATTCGATGTTGCTAGCCAAATTTAAAGTAGAAGTGAGTTCTTAAGAAAATTTTAGGATGAAGCAATCAATACTTCATAACTGATCAAACACTAAGCCTAAAGAAGATAAAAAAAGAAACTAAATCACATACATGCCTAGACTAAAACAATCAATACAAATGTCTCATCTATCAAAATATGTTAGGCATTGCAAGATTATCAAACCAAAACTAAATTAGGGGCTTCATGCTCTTTAAACTTTGTTCTAACAATAAAGAGAAAACAATAAATCACTAAAAGACTTATTTTTTTAATTAACTTGATAATGTTTGACATCAAAGTCACATCAAAGTCAATGTTTGACTTTAGATGATCAAATGATGGAATGACCAAAATTGTATATTCTAAAAAATATGGGAATTAAATGTCTTATTACAATTTATCAAAAAATGAAGACTAAAATTGTAGATTTAAAATTATAGGATGATCGAAATTATAATTTATCAAAAAATAAAACATGAAATTCATAGTTGTTTTATAAACTTATTAGCTTAGTATCCCGTGCATTCCATGGGTGTTAAATTTTTTTTAACTATTTTAATTTTTAATATATTATTAATAAATATGGTATTAAATATATCAATATATATATATATATATATATATATATATATATATATATATATATATATATATATATATATACACACACATGCTATAAAAAAAATATTATTTTTAATCTAAATTATTAATTATCTTGTTATATAAAATCAAAATTCATTTGAGATTTCATGATTTAATTGACAAATATAATTGAATAGTATCCTAATGGAATGAAAAATAAAATAAAATTTGTCTCCACAATAGAATAATATTTATTTGATTGAATAATTGAATTGAATAATATCATTTAATTATTTTGGAAGGAATAAATATGGGATTGTCACGTGTAATCACATCATAAAATTTTGATTGTATAATTCTATCAAAAGGATAAAAGGTCACTTGTAAAATGGTATATAAAAAAATGGTCAAATTTTTATTTTTTATGTTAATTAAAATTTAAATTTGATTAAAATTAGTAAATATTGATTATTTTTGTTTTTTCACAATAACTTTTATTTTAAATTTATTATTTCATATTTTTTTTATTAGAATTATAATTTGAGTGTAACATTTTGACTTTTGAGAATAATAATACAATTAGGATTTTCCTTATTTTTCTCAAAAATATCATCTATTGTTTACTATTATAAATTATAAAAAAAAACATTACATTAGAGGATACAAATTTTTTTATCCGTAGAAATTGAAGACAATATCAAAGGTTTTACAATAACTCATCCATCATGTTCAACCAGCTGAGCTACACCTCCTTGATAGAGGAAGAAGATATTGTGGAAGCAATGACTTCCAAGATTATTTTGATGATGCCAAAGAATCAAGAGTTAAGTAAATTCCAAAGATTCAAGAATCAAGTTTCAAGAACAAGTGGTATTAGAGCAGGTTTCTTGAGAAAAGTTTCACAACTTCAAGATTCATGGCCTCCTCAAATTCTTTGTTTCCTGAGGGAAACTCCATCCATAGGCCACCTATCTTTAATGGTGAGGGTTACCACTACTGGAAAACCTGAATGCAAATCTTTATTGAAGCCATAGATTTAAACATTTGGGAAGCAATAGAAATAGGACCTTATATACCCACCATAGTAGATGCAAGCACTAGCACAACAACAGAAAAACCTAGAGATAAATGGACTGAAGAGGATAGAAGAAGAATTCAATACAATCTTAAAGCCAAAAATATCATCACTTCTGCCCTAGGAATAGATGAATATTTTAGAGTGTCAAACTGTTCAAATGCCAAGGAGATGTGGGATACACTACAACTTACTCATGAAGGCACCATTGATGTGAAAAGATCTAGAGTCAACACCCTTATACATGAATATGAATTATTTAGGATGAACCCTAATGAGAACATCCAAAGTATGTAGAAAAGATTCACACACATAGTCAATCATCTTGCCTCCTTAGGAAAAACCTTCCATAATGAAGATTTAATTAATAAAGTATTGAGATGCTTAAGTAGGGAATGGCAGCCCAATGTAACTGCCATTTCTTAAAGTAAAGATCTTTCTTCTATGTCTCTTGCCACTTTGTTTGGTAAATTGCAGGAACATGATATGAAACTTCAAGGTCTCAGCCAAAATGAAGAGACCGACAAAAGAAAAATAAGCATAGAACTTAAAGCCTCCTCCTCAATACAAGAAGAAGAAGAATCTGATGATGAAGAGGACTTCTCACTCTTTGTGAAGAAGTTTCATAAATTCGTCAAAAATAGAAGAATGGAGAGAAGCCATAACTTCAACAATGGGAAGATATCCCAAGAAGTTTCTTCTACACTTAAATGCTATAAGTGTAATCAACCCGGTCACATAAAGGCAAACTGCCCCTCAAATGAATCATGGCCCGAGAAGAATGAGAAGAAAAGCTATAAAGAAAGGAGATCAACCTTCTATCCAAAGACTATGAAAGTGATGAGAACATCTGATCGAGGTCATACCCGAATCAAATAAACATTAAAAATGCAGTATCTAGGAAGTGATCCTAGGTCGTCTCCCAACGAGTAATGGTCAACCAAATGTTCATAACAGATAGTAATAAAATAGTAACAAATTTGGGGGGGGGGGGGGGTTGTTTGTTTTTGTAAATTAAACAACGAGATAATTTTAATAAGAAAATATCATAATTAAAACACGTTGTTTCCCCTTGATTCACAAGCAAGTCTCTTATCCTAGGTTACGAGGATTTATCCTTTATCAGTTCAACCACTTAATCCAACCCTAAGTTAAATTACTAAGCAAAATTTAACATAAGGAATTCATTATGTGATTAAGCAACACATACACCAATTAATCATGAAGGAAACTGATCATTAAGCATGAACATAATTTATGCGCAGAGATAATTAATCAAGCACTAAGCAGGCATGGATTAATAGCAACAAATACAAAGTAATTGATGAAGAGGAAAAACTGATCATAATTCAATAGTAATAATAAAACCTCAAAGAGAGTTGTGCTTGATCCTCAAGAGAAAACAACGCTGGAGACTTAGCCTTCCATTAGTCAGTAGAAACGAATTTTAGAAGAAAATGAAGAAAACTAGAATTATTCTCTCAAAACGAAAAGAGAGAACTCTAAAAATCAAACAAAAAATGAGAGACTAAAACTAACACCTTGGTGCTGTTATATAGGTTCTCAGCCCCAAAGCTTACAAATCTGTTTTAAGTCTAAGCCCATAAATAAAATAAAATCTAGATAAGATAAGATCTAGATGAAATAATATCTAGATGAGATAAAATCTAGATATGATAAGATTTGGTAGGATAAAATTGTCTGCTCTCTTCAAGTCCAAGCCCAATTGCTTATAATTCTCCTGAAATTAAATTAAAAACACAAAATTAATCCAGTAGGCCCAAATGATAAAACTGCATAATTAATTTGACAATTACGACTAATCAGTAATTAAAATGGTGACAAAAAGGGTTAATAAATATGAGAAAATGATGACACATCAAATCCCCTCACACTTAGCCTTTTACACTCCTGGGCAAAATGATGTAAGCTCCATTAGAGCTTGTAGGCCTAGGATCTTCTTCATCAATGGATTCCTTTGCTTCTTGGAAGATGAATGGCAGCGGAATGGAGAAAGGAAGAGAGAGAGAGGAGACGCCACTTCAAGGAGAAGATGAGTCTAGAAGAAGCTCACCACCATAGGAGGCCATGGATAAGAGCTTGGAGGAAGAAGGAGATGAATGAAGGGAGAGGGAGAGAAGAGCACAGAATTTTGTGCTCTAAAAGAGCTCTGAAATCTAAAGTTAATATTCAAATGATCAAAGTTTTAAAAAATGCACACACATGACTTCTATTTATAGCCTAAGTGTCACACAAATTTGGAGGGAAATTTGAATTTCAATTCAAATTTCACTTGAATTTGAAATTGAATTTGTGGAGCCAAAATTTCACTAATTATGATTAGTGAATTTTAGTTATGGTTCAGCCCACTAATCCAAGATCAATTCCAAGATTCTCCACTAAGTGTGCTTAGGTGTCATGAGGCATGTAAAGCATGAAGGACATGCACAAAGTGTGACTATATGATGTGGTAATGGGGTGTAGTAAGCAAATGCTCACCTCCCCCTCTAAAATTTAATTGGATTGGGCTTCTACCAATTCAATTAAATTTATTTCCAACCACACACATCAAATATTCACTTAGTGCATATGAAATTACAAAACTACCCCTAATACAAAAACTAGTCTAGGTGCCCTAAAATACAAGGGCTGAAAAATCCTATATTTCTAGGGTACCCTACTTACATTGTGGAGCCCTAAATACAAGACCCAAAATTAATGATACCTTAATCTAATATGTACGAAGATAAGTGGGCTCATACTTAGCCCATGGGCCTGAAATCTACCCTAAGGCTCATGAGAATCCTTGGGCCTTTTCTTGCATCTTTGGTCCAATCTTCTTGGAGTCTTCTATCCAATGCCCTTGGGGGGTAGGATTGCATCACAAAATCAAAAAAAAAAAAAAAACAAAGCAAGGGACAAATCCAAAGATATTAAAGAGAAACAAACAGACACAACAATAATTACATATTTCTCAATGAATCTCAAGGAATGAAAAGAATGGGTAACATCCAACACGTAAAGAGTTAAAGAGTCAAGACCATCATGAAAATCATCCAAGCATCTCAAACATGGCAAGATAGTCAATCAGCTCAAGAATGAAAAGTGATAAAGCCTCACAAGATATGCACTCTATCTCTCAAGTGCCTAGGCTACTGTTTACTCTCGGAGCACCCATGAAAACAAACACCACATAGACTTGGCAAGACTCTAAAATTGACAACCAAACACCACAAACACATGCACATAAGGATCAAAAGGTCTTTTAAGGTTGTAATGGGGCCAAGGACAAGGTGGAGGAAAGTATGGGATAAGTAGCTAAAACCCAAAGGAATAGAGGAGCAATGGGGAATAAGTGGGAAGTAAGAAAAAGTAGTAAACCCCAAAACTAAAATTAAAATTAAGCATAAAAAGTAAACCCAAAACAAAGTCAACCAAGTCCTCTAACCAATCTGAGTCTTCAAACCAAGACCTCATGTATTCAACTTCATTCTTTTTCTGTTTTTTTTTTGTTTTTTTGTTTTTTTAACGTGAACAGTAGCAATGGAAAGCATTTGAAAAATAAAGCAACAATTTGGAAATATATGTATATACATCAAGCATGGCCAAAATACATCATCAAGAATGGCCAACAAAAACATATAATCCAATGAAACATACTGATATGAACCCTCATGGCACAAGGGCTGACTTAGGATCGTCTAGGATTAAACCTTCATGGAAAATGCGGAAATTGATTAAGGAAAGGATGGAAAATAAGGTGGTTAATTTCGTGGGTCTTAATAAGGTGGTTCTTGGCATAAAATGGATGAATGGGATGGTAAAATGTAGGTTAAGTGGTGGCTGGACAGAAATATAGAAATGGCAATAACTGAAGCTACAGGGCTCCAAATGAGGTGATTCCAAAACGAGATGAAAGGTCTCGTTTTGAAATTCAATTTAGGCTCAAGAATCACTTAATTTGAGTGCGTAAAATGGGAGTTATGGCCAGGAGATAATTCTGGGCAGAGGTGAATTTTCTGGAATTGTGGTTTGAAAGAACAAGGGTGAAGATGAAAGGAAGGAAAGAATCACTCTTTCTAGCGAGGGCAACACACAAAGGTTGTGAAAGTCCTTTGATACAGCCAGGGTGTTCTTGAATCACTCAAGAATTTAGGAGAATCACTCTCACTAAGATAAAAGAGATAAACTCTAATTTTCTGAATAAAACTCAACTTGTGTTTATTGATAAAATGGTTCAGCTTATATAGAAGCTTTACAACAGATTTTAGTAATGACCCACTAACCTAGAATTAAAATAACTTAATGCCATTAACCTAGGGAATTAAAAAAAACTTAATGGCTGAGTGTAACTGAAATTGTGGCAAGCAAAAGTCACCCCCAACAGCCAACAAGTCAGCCACCATTTGGTCTCCCAAAAGGCTGATGCCTAGGTTGCCAATTGGGCCCTTATTACAACTTGAACTAAACCTAACTAAAGCCCTTTTAGTTGATTAACCCAAAACATATTTTTGGTCAGCCAACTTTACAAGGATTGGGCCATTATTTAGACAAACTAAACACTCTAAAATTGAAACAAAGTGGTGTCATTTAGTCCTCCTCCATTTGGGCCATGATACAACTCACAACCTTGGACTTTTCTCCTTGAAACTTGGGCTTGTATTCAAATAGTATGGACAACACTTGTTGAAGAGCTTCCTTGGCTTTCCTTGCTCTAGCCCTTGTCATAGGTCCTCTAAGTCCTTCAAGTGGATCCTTGCCCTTGCTCTTGGTCATGTCCTCATCATTCTCTCCCTCTTGAGAAGGATTTGTCCTCAAATCGGATTCTCCATCTGCATCAAAAAGAGATAAATCAGAGACATTGAAGGTGGAACTAACATTATACTCACCGGGAAGCTCAACTTTGTAAGCATTGTCATTGATTCTTTCAAGCACTTGAAATGGTCCATCTCCCCTTGGTTGAAGCTTTGAGTTCCTTTGTTCCGGAAACCTTTCTTTTCTCATGTGCACCCAAACCCAATCTCCGGGTTCCAAGACAACCTTCTTTCTCCCTTTGTTGGCTTGTTTAGCATAGCTTTTATTTTTCCTCTCAATTTGATCTTTGACTCTCTCATGAAGCTTCTTCACATAGTCCGCCTTTGCTTGACCTTCTTTATGCTTAAAAACAGAAACATTAGGCATAGGCAAAAGATCAAGAGGAGTTAGTGGGTTAAAACCATAAACAACTTCAAAAGGAGAACAATTAGTGGTGCTATGAACAGCTCTATTGTAAGCAAATTCAACATGGGGTAAACAAGCTTCCCAAGTTTTTAAGTTCTTCCTCAAAACTGTCCTAAGCAAAGTTCCCAAAGTCCTATTAACAACTTCCGTTTGCCCATCGATTTGTGGGTGACAAGTGGTTGAAAATAAAAATTTAGTGCCCAACTTGCTCCACAAACTCCTCCAAAAATGGCTTAGGAACTTAGAGTCCCTATCACTAACAATGCTCCTTGGCAAACCATGGAGTCTCACAATCTCCTTGAAAAACAAATCAGCCACATGGGAAGCATCATCAATTTTTTTACATGGAATAAAATGAGCCATTTTAGAAAACCTATCAACAACCACAAAAATGGAATCTCTACCATTGCTTGTTTTTGGCAGCCCCAAAACAAAATCCATGGATAAATCAATCCAAGGATACTCCGGAATTGGCAATGGAGTATACAATCCATGAGGCTTTACCTTAGACTTTGCCTTTTTACATACAATGCAATGTTCACAAAATTTCTGCACATCCTTTTTCATATGAGGCCAATAAAAGTGTTCTTGTAATGTTTCTAGAGTCTTTTGGACCCCAAAATGCCCCATTAAACCTCCTTCATGTGCTTCACAAACAAGCAAATTTCTAGTAGAACATTTAGGCACACACAATTTGTTTTCTTTGAAAAGAAAGCCTTCATGTCTAAAGAAACCATTTTTTGAAAATTTTTCACAATTTTTAAAAATTTCTCCAAAAGTTTCATCATTTTCATACATGCTTTTCAAACATTCAAGACCAATCAATTTTGTTTCAAGCATAGAAAGTAATGCATGACGCCGAGAAAGAGCATCGGCTACAATATTACCTTTTCCCTTTTTATGTTTGATAACATAAGGGAATTGCTCTAGGAATTCCACCCACTTCGCATGCCTTTTGTTAACCTTGCCTTGCCCCTTGATATATTTGAGGGACTCATGGTCACTATGAATGACAAATTCCTTGGGATAAAGGTAGTGTTGCCATGTTTTCAAAGCCCGTACTAAGGCATACAACTCCTTATCATAAGTTGAATAGTTAAGGGTAGGACCACTTAACTTTTCACTAAAATAAGCAATTGGATGGCCTTCTTGCATCAACACAGCCCCAATCCCAACATTTGAAGCATCACACTCAATTTCAAAAGATTTTTGAAAGTTTGGCAACGCAAGTATGGGGGCATTAGTTAGCTTTTGCTTAAGAACATTGAAAGCTTCTTCTTGTTTCTCTCCCCATTTGAAACCAACATTTTTCTTGAGCACTTCATTGAGAGGTGCTGCCAATGTGCTAAAATCCTTCACAAATCGTCTATAAAAACTTGCTAAGCCATGAAAACTCCTCACCTCGGTCACAGACTTAGGTGTAGGCCATTCTTGAATAGCCCTAACCTTCTCCTCATCAACTTGCACTCCTTTTGAACTCACAACAAAACCAAGAAACACAACATGGTTAGTACAAAAGATGCATTTTTCAAGATTGGCATCCAATTGTTCTTCTCTAAGCACAGTCAAGACAGATTTTAAATGATCAATATGCAAATCAAGTGAAGTGCTATAGATAAGAATATCATCAAAGTACACCACAACGAACTTTCCTATGAACTCCCTCAAGATATGGTTCATTAATCTCATGAAAGTGCTAGGAGCGTTAGTTAGGCCAAAAGGCATAACCAACCATTCATACAAACCATATTTTGTTTTAAAAGCAGTTTTCCATTCATCCCCTTCTCTAATCCTAATTTGATTGTATCCACTTTTTAAATCGATTTTAGAGAAGTAACATGCACCATGCAATTCATCAAGCAAATCATCAAGCCTAGGTATAGGATCCCTATATTTAATGGTGATGTTATTAAGGGCTCTACAATCGGAACACATGCGCCATGTCCCATCCTTTTTAGGGACCAAAATCATTGGGACAGCACAAGGACTCATACTATCTCTTACCCAACCTTTGCTAATGAGTTCATCCACTTGTCTTTGAATCTCTTTGGTTTCTTGTGGATTACTTCTATAGGCTGGCCTATTGGGCAAAGAAGCTCCTGGAATGAGATCAATTTGATGCTCAATTCCCCTCAAAGGTGGTAGTCCACTTGGCACATTTGGTGGAAACATGTCTTGAAAATCCTGCAAAAGAGTTTTAACACTAGAAGGCACTTCAAAATCATCAAAAGTGTTAGTGGTCAAAATCTGATTTTTGCAAAACAAGATATAGAGTGACTGTTTAGCACGAAACAACCTCTTGACCTCACTTTTTGTGGCTAAATAGCTCTCCCTCACTTCAAGTGTTTCACTCTTCTTTTGTTCACTCTTTTTCCTCTCAAGTGTTTCCCTCTTTTTCTCACTCTCAAGTGTTTTGCTCACTTTTTCTTTTTCTCTTTTCTCTTGAAGAAGTTTTTCTCTCATTTTCTTTTGATCCTTACACACTTCTTGTGGACTCAATGACTTGAGCACAATCTTTTTGTCTTGGTGCATGAAAGAGATCTTGTTGGTGTAACCGTCATGATTGGCTCTTTTATCAAATTGCCATGGTCTCCCCAACAGTAAGTGACTGGCCTCCATAGGAACAACATCACAAAGTACCTTATCATTGTATTTCCCAATGGAAACGTCCACTTCAACTTGCTGCCTCACTTGCACCTCCCCATCCTTACTAAGCCATTGAAGTTTGTATGGCCTAGGATGTGGTTTAGTAGCTAAATTTAGCTTTGACACTAATCTAGCACTAGCCACATTGGTGCAACTACCTTCATCAATGATCACCATGCACACCTTGCCATTGATTAAACATCTAGTGTGAAAGATGTTTTCTCTTTGGCTCTCCTCCTCATGCTTTAATTGACCACCAAGTAACCGCCTAATCATCAATAAATCTCCCTCTGGAGTCTCCTCTTCCTCTACGTACTCACTCTCCTCTTCTTCTTCAACATCGGATTCACTTATATATTCTCCATCTCTAAGAACCATGGACCTTTTGTTAGGGCACTCATAAGCATAGTGTCCTAGGCCTTGGCACTTGAAACACTTCACATCTCTACTCCTTTTAGAGGGTTCCTCTTGGGACTTTGAACGAGTTTTTGATGGGATAGGTGTGGAACTACTAGAAGTAGCAGCCCCATCTTTCTTACCTTTGTCTTTCCAACTAGAAGAACCAAAGTTGGTAAAACTCCTCTTAGCCACTCCCTTCCTTTTTAATTGTTGCTCCACTTGGATTGCTTTGTGAAGCAAATCATCCATTTCAACAAACTCCTGCAGCTCAACAATATCACGGATATCATTAGTCAAACCATTAAGAAATCGAGCCATAGTTACCTCCTCATCTTCTTCAATATTTGCTTGAATCATGAGCACATCCATTTCCTTGAAATACTCCTCAACCCCCTTGTTGCCTTGGGTTAGTTTTTGGAGCTTGAATTTCAAGTCCCTTGAGTAACTAGCCGGCACATACCGCTTCCTCATGATCTTTTTCATCTCCGTCCATGTATCAACCATTGGCTCTTCATTTCTTGCTCTCTCTTTTTGTAGCTTGTTCCACCACACAAGAGCATAGTCGGAAAACTCCATGGCGGCAAGCTTCACCTTCTGGTCCTCCTCATAGTTGTTGCATGAGAAAACATGCTCTATTTTCATCTCCCACTCCAAGTAGGCCTTCGGATCATTCTTTCCTTTAAATGGAGGAATGTTGAGTTTAATACCATCAATTCGGTTTTGTCTAGGAACACGATCATTCCCTCTTCTCCTCCTTTCTTCTTCATTATGATCTCTATTCTCCATTTGATCCAACCTCTCATGGAGCGCATCATCTCGTTGTTTCATTAACCTCTCCAAATGTTGCATCAAAGCTTGCATTTGGAATTGCGAAAGCCCCACTCCATCATTAGGATTAGTACCTGACATCTCAAACAAACAAATCAAACGCAACAAGACAATTATAGTTGTTGTTTGAATACCTCACCCACTCAAGTGTATCACACAATTATGGCTTTTCTCTAATGAAACACTCTTGCCTTTTACCACTCTAATTCCCCTTGAGTTCTTAGGCAATTCAAGAGATTATGGCCACAACAAAGAACAATTCACCAATATGTGTAAGGTAAGGCTAGAGAGACAAGGAAAAGGTTAACCAAGAAAAAGGCTAACAATGTTTTTAGGCACAAATGAAGGAAATAAAATTCAGAATTTAGGAATTCAAGTAACAATCCTTCATGCAACCAATATATTACCTTAAAGAGATTTTTTTTTTAAAAGTTCTTCAAGCATGAACCATTCAGCCCAATTTTTTTTTTTTTTAAATTTTGCTTATACGAAATTCTGCTTCTTTTTTTTTTTATATCAAAGAGATCAAAAGGCTTAACTTTTGCAATGGTTCAGCCTAAAAAAAAAATATATGAATAAGAAGGTAATATAAATGGCAAAGAGAATAAAGAAGGATGTTACCCAATATTTCCAGCAAAGGAAGTGTTGATCCTAGAACCAGAGCTCTGATTACCAAATGATATGAACCCTCATGGCACAAGGGCTGACTTAGGATCATCTAGGATTAAACCTTGATGGAAAATGCGGAAATTGATTAAGGAAAGGATGGAAAATAAGGTGGTTAATTTCGTGGGTCTTAATAAGGTGGTTCTTGGCATAAAATGGATGAATGGGATGGTAAAATGTAGGTTAAGTGGTGGCTGGACAGAAATATAGAAATGGCAATAACTGAAGCTACAGGGCTCCAAATGAGGTGATTCCAAAACGAGATGAAAGGTCTCGTTTTGAAATACAATTTAGGCTCAAGAATCACTTAATTTGAGTGCGCAAAATGGGAGTTATGGCCACGAGATAATTCTGGGCAGAGGTGAATTTTCTGGAATTGTGGTTTGAAAGAACAAGGGTGAAGATGAAAGGAAGGAAAGAATCACTCTTTCCAGCGAGGGCAACACACAAAGGTTATGAAAGTCCTTTGATACAGCTAGGGTGTTCTTGAATCACTCAAGAATTTAGGAGAATCACTCTCACTAAGATAAAAGAGATAAACTCCAATTTTCTGAATAAAACTCAACTTGTGTTTATTTATAAAATGGTTCAGCTTATATAGAAGCTTTACAGCAGATTTTAGTAATGACCCACTAACCTAGAATTAAAATAACTTAATGCCATTAACCTAGGGAATTAAAAAAAACTTAATGGCTGAGTGTAACTGAAATTGTGGCAACCAAAAGTCACCCCCAACAGCCAACAAGTCAGCCACCAGTTGGTCTCCCAAAAGGCTGATGCCTAGGTTGCCAATTGGCCCTTATTACAACTTGAACTAAACCTAACTAAAGCCCTTTTAGTTGATTAACCCAAAACATATTTTTGGTCAGCCAACTTTACAAGGATTGGGCCATTATTTAGACAAACTAAACACTCTAAAATTGAAACAAAGTGGTGTCATTTAGTCCTCCTCCATTTGGGCCATGATACAACTCACACCTTGGACTTTTCTCCTTGAAACTTGGGCTTGTATTCAAATAGTATGGACAGCACTTGTTGAAGAGCTTCCTTGGCTTTCCTTGCTCTAGCCCTTGTCATAGGTCCTCCAAGTCCTTCAAGTGGATCCTTGCCCTTGCTCTTGGTCATGTCCTCATCACATACCCCTCCCCTCACACTTATTCCCAAAACAATTCCAAAGCTCCAAAATTCCTTAAGGGTAGGGTGAAATCATGGTTTTCACTTAAGGCTTGTAATGAGCTTCAAAACAAAGAAAGGGGAACATAGGCTCAAAGGGGCTATCAAAGGAATTAATTTAAGGTAGGCTCATTTGGATAGAGGCTTATAAGAACAAAATGCCTAAATCATCTCCCAACATGCATGTGAAGCAAGAAGTATCAACAAGAGTCAAGCCAAGGTTATTGTGCAAGCAATCAATGGGGAAAAAACACATCGCATAAAATAGATGATGATGGCTCAAATTCTCACCAAGGGTAAATCTATCACTTTCAATTAGAACTTTCAAAACTAACTTGACATGCAGAAAAAAAAACCAAGGATTCAATTCACAAAATGCCAAGAAACTCCTATTTCAAAACAATTACCCATTACCTGTACATAACCTATAATTCAAAGAGAAACATGCAATGTTGTACACAAAACATAAAACCAAAATAACAAAATTAACCTAGAAAACCTAATAAAATTAAACTAGAATATCCAACCAAAATTAAAGTAGAATCTCCCCCCCCCCCCCCCTTTACACTTAAAAACACATTGTCCTCAATGTAGCACAATCATAAGATCAAGAGCAATCAAAACAATCAATAAATTTGGACAAGTGCAATAAAAGTAAAGAAGGAGACGGAAAAAGAAAACTCCCTAAGTCATGGCGGAAGAGAAGTAGGGTTAAGTAAGGAGGTCTCCTCCACCACTACATCCACTAAGGAGGGATTTGTGAGGAATGGTTTTAGCCGGTGTCCATTGACCTTGAAGCTCTTATCTGTGGACTTACTTTTGATCTCAACTACACCATAAGGAAAAACATTAGTCACCACAAAAGGACCAATCCACTTTGACCTCAACTTACCACTCGTGAGTCCGAGCCTAGACTTATACAACAAAAAATTTTGTCCAACCACAAGTCCTTCTTAGCTATCAAGCTGTCATGGAACTTCTTGGTCTTCTCCTTGTAGAATTTGGAATTCTCATAGGCTTCTAAACAGATCTCATCTAGCTCACTTAGTTGCAACTTCCTTTCCTCTCTAGCCTAATCAATAGAGAAGTTGCAGGTCTTTACAGCCCAGTAGGCTTTGTGCTCTATCTCTACAGGTAGATGACATGCCTTGCCAAAGACAACCCGATAAGGGACATCCCTATGGGAGCTTTGTAGGCAGTTCTATGCGCCCAAAGAGCATCATCTAGCCCGGTGCTCCAATCCTTTTTGTTCGGCTGCAAAATCTTCTCCAAGATCCTTTTTATCTCCCTGTTTGAAATCTTAGCCTGCCCATTAGTTTGGGGGTGGTATGGTGTGGAAATTCTATGCACGACCCCATACTTTTTTAGCAAGGCATACATGGATCTGTTACAAAAATAGGTGTCGTGATCACTAATGATGGCTCTAGGGAATCCAAACCTGCAAAACAATTATATCTAACAAATCCATAACAACATTAGCATCGTTAGTTCTGGTGGGTTGGCTTCACCCATTTTGAAACATAATCAACAGCAAGGAGAATATAAACAAAACCAAAAGAGACAGGGAAGGGCCCATAAAATCTATACCCCAGACATCAAACATCTCACAGAATAACATGGATTGTTGAGGCATTTGTTGTCTCCATGAAGGTGAGCCGCCTGCTCTCTAACAAGGCTCACAAGTGCTACAAATTCTCCACGCATCCTTGAAGATGGTGGGCCAATAGAAACCGCAGTCAAGCACCTTGCGAGCTGTCCTCTGTATGCCAAGATGGCCACCTGGTGTGGGAAGAATACAGAATTGAGGACTGAGTCAATCTCATGGTCTGGAATGCATCTCCTAATAACCTGGTCACTGCACAACTTCCACAAATAGGGGTCATCCCAAATATAATGCTTAGCATCGCTCTTAATTTTATCATTTTGAGCTTTAGATGCTAAGGGAGGAAAAAACAAAGCAACCAATAATTCACAATATTAGCAAACCAGGGAGTGAGGAAGGAATCAGAAATACTATACAGAATGTAAAAATGGTCATTTGGAAATTATCCCGAATGGGTGAGTCCTCAGATGCACGCTCAATCCTACTCAGGTGGTCAGCCACGAGGTTCTGTGAACCACTCCGATCACGGATCTCCAAATCAAACTCTTGGAGCCAAAGCATCCACCTGATCAATCTAGGCTTTGATTCGGCCTTCTTCAACAGGTACTTCAGAGCTGCATGGTCACTATAAACAATAACATGAGTACCAAGTAAATATGAATGAAATTTCTCAAGGGGCAAACACTATCGCTAATAGCTCCTTCTTCGTGCTAGTGTAATTTGCTTGAGTAGCATCCAAAGTTCTAGAAGCGTAGTAGATCACCCGAGGCAGCTTATCAATCATTTGAGTAAGGACAACCCCCAATGCATAATTGGATGCATCGCACATTAGCTCAAATGGGGCTGTCCAATCAGGTGCCTGAATGATAGGGGTGGTATCACCGCACGCTTGAGGCAATCAAAAGCCTCTTTGCATTGGTCATCAAAATCAAACTCCACCTCTTTTTGCAGCAGATTGGATAGTGGAAGGGCCACTTAGCTAAAATCCTTGATAAAGCGCTATAAAACCCAACATGACCAAGAAAACAATGAACCTCTCGCACGAAAGAGGGGTAAGGCAATTTTGAAATAACATCTATTTTTGCAAGTCTACCTCTATGCCCTACTGGAAATGATATGCCCTAAAACTATACCTTGTTCTACCATGAAGTGACATTTTTCAAAATTCAGCACAAGGTTAGTTTCGATGCATCTACTAAGAACTCTATCCAGACTATCCAAACATGTATCAAAAGAGGATCCATAAACAGTAAAATCATCCATAAATACCTCTATGCAACTCTCTAAAAAAATCATTGGAAAATGCTCAGCATACACCACTGGAAGATACCAGGGGCGTTGCATAGCCAAAGGGCATCCTCCTATAGGCAAAGGTGCCAAAGGGACAGGTGAATATGGTCTTTTCTTGATCCTCAGGAGCAATATGAATTTGTAAACAACCAGAAAAATCATCAAGAAAACAGTAATGAGATTTACCTGCAAGCGCTCAAGCATTTGGTCAATGAATGGCAGGGGAAAATGATCTTTTCTAGTTACCTCCCTTGATATATTTTGAGGGACTCCATGGTCCACTATGAATGCCAAATTCCTTGGGATAAAGGTAGTGTTGCCATGTTTTCAAAGCCCGTACTAAGCGCATACAACTCCTTATCATAAGTTGAATAGTTAAGGGTAGGACCACTTAACTTTTCACTAAAATAAGCAATTGGATGGCTTCTTGCATCAACACAGCCCCAATCCCAACATTTGAAGATCACACTCAATTTTCAAAAGATTTTGAAAGTTTGGCAACGCAAGTATGGGGGCATTAGTTAGCTTTTGCTTAAGAACATTGAAAGCTTCTTCTTGTTTCTCTCCCCATTTGAAACCAACATTTTTCTTGAGCACTTCATTGAGAGGTGCTGCCAATGTGCTAAAATCCTTCACAAATCGTCTATAAAAACTTGCTAAGCCATGAAAACTCCTCACCTCGGTCACAGACTTAGGTGTAGGCCATTCTTGAATAGCCCTAACCTTCTCCTCATCAACTTGCACTCCTTTTGAACTCACAACAAACCAAGAAACAAACATGGTTAGTACAAAAGATGCATTTTCAGATTGGCATCCAATTGTTCTTCTCTAAGCAAGTCAAGACAGATTTTAAATGATCAATATGCAAATCAAGTGAGTGCTATAGATAAGAATATCAATCAAAGTACACCACAACGAACTTTCCTATGAACCTCCCTCAAGATATGGTTCATTAATCTCATGAAAGTGCTAGGAGCGTTAGTTAGGCCAAAAGGCATAACAACCATTCATACAAACCATATTTGTTTTAAAAGCAGTTTTCCATTCATCCTCTTCTAATCCTAATTTGATTGTATCCACTTTTTAAATCGATTTTAGAGAAGTAACATGCACCATGCAATTCATCAAGCAAATCATCAAGCTAGGTATAGGATCCCTATATTTTGGGATGTTATTAAGGGCTCTACAATCGGAACACATGCGCCATGTCCTCTTTTTTTAGGGACCAAAATCATTGGGACAGCACAAGGACTCATACTATCTCTTACCCAACCTTTGCTAATGAGTTCATCCACTTGTCTTTGAATCTCTTTGGTTTCTTGTGGATTACTTCTATAGGCTGGCCTATTGGGCAAAGAAGCTCTGGAATGAGATCAATTTGATGCTCATTCCCTCAAAGGTGGTAGTCCACTTGGCACATTTGGTGGAACATGTCTTGAAAATCCTGCAAAAGAGTTTAACACTAGAAGGCACTTCAAAATCATCAAAAGTGTTAGTGGTCAAAATCTGATATTTTTGCAAAACAAGATATAAGAGTGACTGTTTAGCACGAAACAACCTCTTGACCCCACTTTTTGTGGCTAAATAGCTCTCCCTCACTTCAAGTGTTTCACTCTTCTTTTGTTCACTCTTTTTTCCTCTCAAGTGTTTCCCTCTTTTTCTCACTCTCAAGTGTTTTGCTCACTTTTTCTTTTTCTCTTTTCTCTTGAAGAAGTTTTTCTCTCATTTCTTTTGATCCTTACACACTTCTTGTGGACTCAATGACTTGAGCACAATCTTTTTGTCTTGGTGCATGAAAGAGATCTTGTTGGTGTAACCGTCATGATGTGCTCTTTTATCAAATTGCCATGGTCTCCCCAACAGTAAGTGACTGGCCTCCATAGGAACAACATCACAAAGTACCTTATCATTGTATTTCCCAATGGAAGGTCCACTTCAACTTGCTGCCTCACTTGCACCTCCCCATCCTTACTAAGCCATGGAAGTTTGTATGGCCTAGGATGTGGTTTAGTAGCTAAATTTAGCTTGACACTAATCTAGCACTAGCCACATTGGTGCAACTACCTTCATCAATGATCCCATGCACCTTGCCATTGATTAACATCTAGTGTGAAAGATGTTTTCTCTTTGGCTCTCCTCCTCATGCTTTATTGACCACCAAGTAACGCCTAATCATCAATAAATCTCCTCTGAGTCTCCTCTTCCTCTACGTACTCCATCTCCTCTTCTTCTTCAACATCGGATTCACTATATATTCTCCATCTCTAGAACCATGGACCTTTTGTTAGGCACTCATAAGCATAGTGTCCTAGGCCTTGGCACTTGAAACACTTCACATCTCTACTCTTTTAGAGGTTCCTCTTGGGACTTTGAACGAGTTTTTTGATGGATGGGTGGAACTACTAGAAGTAGCAGCCCATCTTTCTTACCTTTGTCTTTCCAACTAGAAGAACCAAAGTTGGTAAAACTCCTCTTAGCCACTCCCTTCCTTTTTAATTGTTGTTCACTTGGATTGCTTTGTGAAGCAAATCATCCATTTCAACAAACTCCTGCAGCTCAACAATATCACGGATATCATTAGTCAAACCATTAAGAAATCGAGCCATAGTTACCTCCTCATCTTCTTCAATATTGCTTGAATCTGAGCACATCCATTTCCTTGAAATACTCCTCAACCCCCTTGTTGCCTTGGGTTAGTTTTTGGAGCTTGAATTTCAAGTCCCTTGAGTAACTAGCCGGCACATACCGCTTCTCATGATCTTTTTCATCTCCGTCCATGTATCAACCATTGGCTCTTCATTTCTTGCTCTCTCTTTTTGTAGCTTGTTCCACCACACAAGAGCATAGTCGAAAAACTCCATGGCGAAGCTTCACCTTCTGGTCCTCCTCATAGTTGTTGCATGAGAAAACATGCTCTATTTTCATCTCCCACTCCAAGTAGGCCTTCGGATCATTCTTTCCTTTAAATGGAGGAATGTTGAGTTTAATACCATCAATTCGGTTTTGTCTAGGAACACGATCATTCCCTCTTCTCCTCCTTTCTTCTTCATTATGATCTCTATTCTCCATTTGATCCAACCTCTCATGGAGCGCATCATCTCGTTGTTTCATTAACCTCTCCAAATTTTGCATCAAAGCTTGCATTTGGAATTGCGAAAGCCCCACTCCATCATTAGGATTAGTACCTGACATTCAAACAAACAATCAACGCAACAAGACATTATAGTTGTTGTTTGAATACCTCACCCACTCAAGTGTATCACACAATTATGGCTTTTCTCTAATGAAACACTCTTGCTTTTACCACTCTAATTCCCCTTGAGTTCTTAGGCAATTCAAGAGATTATGCACAACAAAGAACAATTCACCAATATGTGTAAGGTAAGGCTAGAGAGACAAGGAAAAGGTTAACCAAGAAAAAGGCTAACAATGTTTTTAGGCACAAATGAAGGAAATAAAATTCAGAATTTAGGAATTCAAGTAACAATCCTTCATGCAACCAATATATTACCTTAAAGAATTTTTTTTTTAAAAGTCTTCAAGCATGAACCATTCAGCCCAATTTTTTTTTTTTTTAAATTTTGCTTATACGAAATTCTGCTTCTTTTTTTTTTTATATCAAAGAGATCAAAAGGCTTAACTTTTGCAATGGTTCAGCCTAAAAAAATATATGAAATAAGAGGTAATATAAATGGCAAAGAGAATAAAGAAGTGTTACCCAATATTTCCAGCAAAGGAAGTGTTGATCCTAGAACCAGAGCTCTGATTACCAAATGATATGAACCCTCATGGCACAAGGGCTGACTTAGGATCATCTAGGATTAAACCTTGATGGAAAATGCGGAAATTGATTAAGGAAAGGATGAAAATAAGGTGGTTAATTTCGTGGGTCTTAATAAGGTGGTTCTTGGCATAAAATGGATGAATGGGATGGTAAAATGTAGGTTAAGTGGTGGCTGGACAGAAATATAGAATGGCAATAACTGAAGCTACAGGGCTCCAAATGAGGTGATTCCAAAACGAGATGAAAGGTCTCGTTTTGAAATACAATTTAGGCTCAAGAATCACTTAATTTGAGTGCGCAAAATGGGAGTTATGGCCACGAGATAATTCTGGGCAGGAGGTGAATTTTCTGGAATTGTGGTTTGAAAGAACAAGGGTGAAGATGAAAGGAAGGAAAGAATCACTCTTTCCAGCGAGGGCAACACACAAAGGTTATGAAAGTCTTTTGATACAGCTAGGGTGTTCTTGAATCACTCAAGAATTTAGGAGAATCACTCTCACTAAGATAAAAGAGATAAACTCCAATTTTCTGAATAAAACTCAACTTGTGTTTATTTATAAAATGGTTCAGCTTATATAGAAGCTTTACAGCAGATTTTAGTAATGACCACTAACCTAGAATTAAAATACTTAATGCCATTAACCTAGGGAATTAAAAAAAAACTTAATGGCTGAGTGTAACTGAAATTGTGGCAACCAAAGTCACCCCAACAGCCAACAAGTCAGCCACCAGTTGGTCTCCCAAAAGGCTGATGCTAGGTTGCCAATTGGGCCCTTATTACAACTTGAACTAAACCTAACTAAAGCCCTTTTAGTTGATTAACCCAAAACATATTTTTGGTCAGCCAACTTTACAAGGATTGGGCCATTATTTAGACAAACTAACAACTCTAAAATTGAAACAAAGTGGTGTCATTTAGTCCTCCTCCATTTGGGCCATGATACAACTCACAACCTGGACTTTTCTCCTTGAACTTGGGCTTGTATTCAAATAGTATGGACAGCACTTGTTGAAGAGCTTCCTTGGCTTTCCTTGCTCTAGCCCTTGTCATAGGTCCTCCAGTCCTTCAAGTGGATCCTTGCCCTTGCTCTTGGTCATGTCCTCATCACATACCCCTCCCTCACACTTATTCCCAAAACAATTCCAAAGCTCCAAAATTCCTTAAGGGTAGGGTGAAATCATGGTTTTCACTTAAGGCTTGTAATGAGCTTCAAAACAAGAAAGGGGAACATAGGCTCAAAGGGGCTATCAAAGGAATTAATTTAAGGTAGGCTCATTTGGATAGAGGCTTATAAGAACAAAATGCCTAAATCACTCCCAACATGCATGTGAAGCAAGAAGTATCAACAAGAGTCAAGCCAAGGTTATTGTGCAAGCAATCAATGGGGAAAAAACACATCGCATAAATAAGGATGAGATGGCTCAAATTCTCACCAAGGGTAAATCTATCACTTTCAATTAGAACTTTCAAAACTAACTTGACATGCAGAAAAAAAAACAAGGATTTCAATTCACAAAATGCCAAGAAACTCCTATTCAAAACAATTACCCATTACCTGTACATAACCTATAATTCAAAGAGAAACATGCAATGTTGTACACAAAACATAAACCAAAATAACAAAATTACCTAGAAAACCTAATAAATTTAAACTAGAATATCCAACAAATTAAAGTAGAACTCCCCCCCCCCCCTTTACACTTAAAAACACATTGTCCTCAATGTAGCACAATCATAAGATCAAGAGCAATCAAAACAATCAATAAATTTGCGACAAGAAGGGCTGACTTAGGATCGTCTAGGATTAACCTTCATGGAAAATGCGGAATTGATTAAGGAAAGGATGGAAAATAAGGTGGTTAATTTCGTGGGTCTTAATAAGGTGGTTCTTGGCATAAAATGGATGATGGATGGTAAAATGTAGGTTAAGTGGTGGCTGGACAGAAATATAGAAATGGCAATAACTGAAGCTACAGGGCTCCAATGAGGTGATTCCAAACGAGATGAAAGGTCTCGTTTTGAAATTCAATTTAGGCTCAAGAATCACTTAATTTGAGTGCGTAAAATGGGAGTTATGGCCAGGAGATAATTCTGGGCAGAGGTGAATTTTCTGGAATTGTGGTTTGAAAGAACAAGGGTGAAGATGAAAGGAAGGAAAGAATCACTCTTTCTAGCGGGGCAACACACAAAGGTTGTGAAAGTCTTTGATACAGCCAGGGTGTTCTTGAATCACTCAAGAATTTAGGAGAATCACTCTCACTAAGATAAAAGAGATAAACTCTAATTTTCTGAATAAAACTCAACTTGTGTTTATTGATAAATGGTTCAGCTTATATAGAAGCTTTACAACAGATTTTAGTAATGACCCACTAACCTAGAATTAAAATAACTTAATGCCATTAACCTAGGGAATTAAAAAAACTTAATGGCTGAGTGTAACTGAAATTGTGGCAAGCAAAAGTCACCCCCAACAGCAACAAGTCAGCCACCATTTGGTCTCCCAAAAGGCTGATGCCTAGGTTGCCAATTGGGCCTTATTACAACTTGAACTAAACCTAACTAAAGCCCTTTTAGTTGATTAACCCAAAACATATTTTTGGTCAGCCAACTTTACAAGGATTGGGCCATTATTTAGACAAACTAAACACTCTAAAATTGAAACAAAGTGGTGTCATTTAGTCCTCCTCCATTTGGGCCATGATACAACTCACAACCTTGGACTTTTCTCCTTGAAACTTGGGCTTGTATTCAAATAGTATGGACAACACTTGTTGAAGAGCTTCCTTGGCTTTCCCTTGCTCTAGCCCTTGTCATAGGTCCTCTAAGTCCTTCAAGTGGATCCTTGCCCTTGCTCTTGGTCATGTCCTCATCATTCTCTCCCTCTTGAGAAGGATTTGTCCTCAAATCGGATTCTCCATCTGCATCAAAAAGAGATAAATCAGAGACATTGAAGGTGGAACTAACATTATACTCACCGGGAAGCTCAACTTTGTAAGCATTGTCATTGATTCTTTCAAGCACTTGAAATGGTCCATCTCCCCTTGGTTGAAGCTTTGAGTTCCTTTGTTCCGGAAACCTTTCTTTTCTCATGTGCACCCAAACCCAATCTCCGGGTTCCAAGACAACCTTCTTTCTCCCTTTGTTGGCTTGTTTAGCATAGCTTTTATTTTTCCTCTCAATTTGATCTTTGACTCTCTCATGAAGCTTCTTCACATAGTCCGCCTTTGCTTGACCTTCTTTATGCTTAAAAACAGAAACATTAGGCATAGGCAAAAGATCAAGAGGAGTTAGTGGGTTAAAACCATAAACAACTTCAAAAGGAGAACAATTAGTGGTGCTATGAACAGCTCTATTGTAAGCAAATTCAACATGGGGTAAACAAGCTTCCCAAGTTTTTAAGTTCTTCCTCAAAACTGTCCTAAGCAAAGTTCCCAAGTCCTATTAACAACTTCCGTTTGCCCATCGATTTGTGGGTGACAAGTGGTTGAAAATAAAAATTTAGTGCCCAACTTGCTCCACAAACTCCTCCAAAAATGGCTTAGGAACTTAGAGTCCCTATCACTAACAATGCTCCTTGGCAAACCATGGAGTCTCACAATCTCCTTGAAAAACAAATCAGCCACATGGGAAGCATCATCAATTTTTTACATGGAATAAAATGAGCCATTTTAGAAAACCTATCAACAACCACAAAAATGGAATCTCTACCATTGCTTGTTTTTGGCAGCCCCAAAACAAAATCCATGGATAAATCAATCCAAGGATACTCCGGAATTGGCAATGGAGTATACAATCCATGAGGCTTTACCTTAGACTTTGCCTTTTTACATACAATGCAATGTTCACAAAATTTCTGCACATCCTTTTTCATATGAGGCCAATAAAAGTGTTCTTGTAATGTTTCTAGAGTCTTTTGGACCCCAAAATGCCCCATTAAACCTCCTTCATGTGCTTCACAAACAAGCAAATTTCTAGTAGAACATTTAGGCACACACAATTTGTTTTCTTTGAAAAGAAAGCCTTCATGTCTAAAGAAACCATTTTTTGAAAATTTTTCACAATTTTTAAAAATTTCTCCAAAAGTTTCATCATTTTCATACATGCTTTTCAAACATTCAAGACCAATCAATTTTGTTTCAAGCATAGAAAGTAATGCATGACGCCGAGAAAGAGCATCGGCTACAATATTACCTTTTCCCTTTTTATGTTTGATAACATAAGGGAATTGCTCTAGGAATTCCACCCACTTCGCATGCCTTTTGTTAACCTTGCCTTGCCCCTTGATATATTTGAGGGACTCATGGTCACTATGAATGACAAATTCCTTGGGATAAAGGTAGTGTTGCCATGTTTTCAAAGCCCGTACTAAGGCATACAACTCCTTATCATAAGTTGAATAGTTAAGGGTAGGACCACTTAACTTTTCACTAAAATAAGCAATTGGATGGCCTTCTTGCATCAACACAGCCCCAATCCCAACATTTGAAGCATCACACTCAATTTCAAAAGATTTTTGAAAGTTTGGCAACGCAAGTATGGGGGCATTAGTTAGCTTTTGCTTAAGAACATTGAAAGCTTCTTCTTGTTTCTCTCCCCATTTGAAACCAACATTTTTCTTGAGCACTTCATTGAGAGGTGCTGCCAATGTGCTAAAATCCTTCACAAATCGTCTATAAAAACTTGCTAAGCCATGAAAACTCCTCACCTCGGTCACAGACTTAGGTGTAGGCCATTCTTGAATAGCCCTAACCTTCTCCTCATCAACTTGCACTCCTTTTGAACTCACAACAAAACCAAGAAACACAACATGGTTAGTACAAAAGATGCATTTTTCAAGATTGGCATCCAATTGTTCTTCTCTAAGCACAGTCAAGACAGATTTTAAATGATCAATATGCAAATCAAGTGAAGTGCTATAGATAAGAATATCATCAAAGTACACCACAACGAACTTTCCTATGAACTCCCTCAAGATATGGTTCATTAATCTCATGAAAGTGCTAGGAGCGTTAGTTAGGCCAAAAGGCATAACCAACCATTCATACAAACCATATTTTGTTTTAAAAGCAGTTTTCCATTCATCCCCTTCTCTAATCCTAATTTGATTGTATCCACTTTTTAAATCGATTTTAGAGAAGTAACATGCACCATGCAATTCATCAAGCAAATCATCAAGCCTAGGTATAGGATCCCTATATTTAATGGTGATGTTATTAAGGGCTCTACAATCGGAACACATGCGCCATGTCCCATCCTTTTTAGGGACCAAAATCATTGGGACAGCACAAGGACTCATACTATCTCTTACCCAACCTTTGCTAATGAGTTCATCCACTTGTCTTTGAATCTCTTTGGTTTCTTGTGGATTACTTCTATAGGCTGGCCTATTGGGCAAAGAAGCTCCTGGAATGAGATCAATTTGATGCTCAATTCCCCTCAAAGGTGGTAGTCCACTTGGCACATTTGGTGGAAACATGTCTTGAAAATCCTGCAAAAGAGTTTTAACACTAGAAGGCACTTCAAAATCATCAAAAGTGTTAGTGGTCAAAATCTGATTTTTGCAAAACAAGATATAGAGTGACTGTTTAGCACGAAACAACCTCTTGACCTCACTTTTTGTGGCTAAATAGCTCTCCCTCACTTCAAGTGTTTCACTCTTCTTTTGTTCACTCTTTTTCCTCTCAAGTGTTTCCCTCTTTTTCTCACTCTCAAGTGTTTTGCTCACTTTTTCTTTTTCTCTTTTCTCTTGAAGAAGTTTTTCTCTCATTTTCTTTTGATCCTTACACACTTCTTGTGGACTCAATGACTTGAGCACAATCTTTTTGTCTTGGTGCATGAAAGAGATCTTGTTGGTGTAACCGTCATGATTGGCTCTTTTATCAAATTGCCATGGTCTCCCCAACAGTAAGTGACTGGCCTCCATAGGAACAACATCACAAAGTACCTTATCATTGTATTTCCCAATGGAAACGTCCACTTCAACTTGCTGCCTCACTTGCACCTCCCCATCCTTACTAAGCCATTGAAGTTTGTATGGCCTAGGATGTGGTTTAGTAGCTAAATTTAGCTTTGACACTAATCTAGCACTAGCCACATTGGTGCAACTACCTTCATCAATGATCACCATGCACACCTTGCCATTGATTAAACATCTAGTGTGAAAGATGTTTTCTCTTTGGCTCTCCTCCTCATGCTTTAATTGACCACCAAGTAACCGCCTAATCATCAATAAATCTCCCTCTGGAGTCTCCTCTTCCTCTACGTACTCACTCTCCTCTTCTTCTTCAACATCGGATTCACTTATATATTCTCCATCTCTAAGAACCATGGACCTTTTGTTAGGGCACTCATAAGCATAGTGTCCTAGGCCTTGGCACTTGAAACACTTCACATCTCTACTCCTTTTAGAGGGTTCCTCTTGGGACTTTGAACGAGTTTTTGATGGGATAGGTGTGGAACTACTAGAAGTAGCAGCCCCATCTTTCTTACCTTTGTCTTTCCAACTAGAAGAACCAAAGTTGGTAAAACTCCTCTTAGCCACTCCCTTCCTTTTTAATTGTTGCTCCACTTGGATTGCTTTGTGAAGCAAATCATCCATTTCAACAAACTCCTGCAGCTCAACAATATCACGGATATCATTAGTCAAACCATTAAGAAATCGAGCCATAGTTACCTCCTCATCTTCTTCAATATTTGCTTGAATCATGAGCACATCCATTTCCTTGAAATACTCCTCAACCCCCTTGTTGCCTTGGGTTAGTTTTTGGAGCTTGAATTTCAAGTCCCTTGAGTAACTAGCCGGCACATACCGCTTCCTCATGATCTTTTTCATCTCCGTCCATGTATCAACCATTGGCTCTTCATTTCTTGCTCTCTCTTTTTGTAGCTTGTTCCACCACACAAGAGCATAGTCGGAAAACTCCATGGCGGCAAGCTTCACCTTCTGGTCCTCCTCATAGTTGTTGCATGAGAAAACATGCTCTATTTTCATCTCCCACTCCAAGTAGGCCTTCGGATCATTCTTTCCTTTAAATGGAGGAATGTTGAGTTTAATACCATCAATTCGGTTTTGTCTAGGAACACGATCATTCCCTCTTCTCCTCCTTTCTTCTTCATTATGATCTCTATTCTCCATTTGATCCAACCTCTCATGGAGCGCATCATCTCGTTGTTTCATTAACCTCTCCAAATGTTGCATCAAAGCTTGCATTTGGAATTGCGAAAGCCCCACTCCATCATTAGGATTAGTACCTGACATCTCAAACAAACAAATCAAACGCAACAAGACAATTATAGTTGTTGTTTGAATACCTCACCCACTCAAGTGTATCACACAATTATGGCTTTTCTCTAATGAAACACTCTTGCCTTTTACCACTCTAATTCCCCTTGAGTTCTTAGGCAATTCAAGAGATTATGGCCACAACAAAGAACAATTCACCAATATGTGTAAGGTAAGGCTAGAGAGACAAGGAAAAGGTTAACCAAGAAAAAGGCTAACAATGTTTTTAGGCACAAATGAAGGAAATAAAATTCAGAATTTAGGAATTCAAGTAACAATCCTTCATGCAACCAATATATTACCTTAAAGAGATTTTTTTTTTAAAAGTTCTTCAAGCATGAACCATTCAGCCCAATTTTTTTTTTTTTTAAATTTTGCTTATACGAAATTCTGCTTCTTTTTTTTTTTTATATCAAAGAGATCAAAAGGCTTAACTTTTGCAATGGTTCAGCCTAAAAAAAAATATATGAATAAGAAGGTAATATAAATGGCAAAGAGAATAAAGAAGGATGTTACCCAATATTTCCAGCAAAGGAAGTGTTGATCCTAGAACCAGAGCTCTGATTACCAAATGATATGAACCCTCATGGCACAAGGGCTGACTTAGGATCATCTAGGATTAAACCTTGATGGAAAATGCGGAAATTGATTAAGGAAAGGATGGAAAATAAGGTGGTTAATTTCGTGGGTCTTAATAAGGTGGTTCTTGGCATAAAATGGATGAATGGGATGGTAAAATGTAGGTTAAGTGGTGGCTGGACAGAAATATAGAAATGGCAATAACTGAAGCTACAGGGCTCCAAATGAGGTGATTCCAAAACGAGATGAAAGGTCTCGTTTTGAAATACAATTTAGGCTCAAGAATCACTTAATTTGAGTGCGCAAAATGGGAGTTATGGCCACGAGATAATTCTGGGCAGAGGTGAATTTTCTGGAATTGTGGTTTGAAAGAACAAGGGTGAAGATGAAAGGAAGGAAAGAATCACTCTTTCCAGCGAGGGCAACACACAAAGGTTATGAAAGTCCTTTGATACAGCTAGGGTGTTCTTGAATCACTCAAGAATTTAGGAGAATCACTCTCACTAAGATAAAAGAGATAAACTCCAATTTTCTGAATAAAACTCAACTTGTGTTTATTTATAAAATGGTTCAGCTTATATAGAAGCTTTACAGCAGATTTTAGTAATGACCCACTAACCTAGAATTAAAATAACTTAATGCCATTAACCTAGGGAATTAAAAAAAACTTAATGGCTGAGTGTAACTGAAATTGTGGCAACCAAAAGTCACCCCCAACAGCCAACAAGTCAGCCACCAGTTGGTCTCCCAAAAGGCTGATGCCTAGGTTGCCAATTGGGCCCTTATTACAACTTGAACTAAACCTAACTAAAGCCCTTTTAGTTGATTAACCCAAAACATATTTTTGGTCAGCCAACTTTACAAGGATTGGGCCATTATTTAGACAAACTAAACACTCTAAAATTGAAACAAAGTGGTGTCATTTAGTCCTCCTCCATTTGGGCCATGATACAACTCACAACCTTGGACTTTTCTCCTTGAAACTTGGGCTTGTATTCAAATAGTATGGACAGCACTTGTTGAAGAGCTTCCTTGGCTTTCCTTGCTCTAGCCCTTGTCATAGGTCCTCCAAGTCCTTCAAGTGGATCCTTGCCCTTGCTCTTGGTCATGTCCTCATCACATACCCCTCCCCTCACACTTATTCCCAAAACAATTCCAAAGCTCCAAAATTCCTTAAGGGTAGGGTGAAATCATGGTTTTTCACTTAAGGCTTGTAATGAGCTTCAAAACAAAGAAAGGGGAACATAGGCTCAAAGGGGCTATCAAAGGAATTAATTTAAGGTAGGCTCATTTGGATAGAGGCTTATAAGAACAAAATGCCTAAATCATCTCCCAACATGCATGTGAAGCAAGAAGTATCAACAAGAGTCAAGCCAAGGTTATTGTGCAAGCAATCAATGGGGAAAAACACATCGCATAAAATAGATGATGATGGCTCAAATTCTCACCAAGGGTAAATCTATCACTTTCAATTAGAACTTTCAAAACTAACTTGACATGCAGAAAAAAAAACAAGGATTTCAATTCACAAAATGCCAAGAAACTCCTATTTCAAAACAATTACCCATTACCTGTACATAACCTATAATTCAAAGAGAAACATGCAATGTTGTACACAAAACATAAAACCAAAATAACAAAATTAACCTAGAAAACCTAATAAAATTAAACTAGAATATCCAACAAAATTAAAGTAGAATCTCCCCCCCCCCCCCCTTTACACTTAAAAAACACATTGTCCTCAATGTAGCACAATCATAAGATCAAGAGCAATCAAAACAATCAATAAATTTGGACAAGTGCAATAAAAGTAAAGAAGGAGACGGAAAAAGAAAACTCCCTAAGTCATGGCGGAAGAGAAGTAGGGTTAAGTAAGGAGGTCTCCTCCACCACTACATCCACTAAGGAGGGATTTGTGAGGAATGGTTTTAGCCGGTGTCCATTGACCTTGAAGCTCTTATCTGTGGACTTACTTTTGATCTCAACTACACCATAAGGAAAAACATTAGTCACCACAAAAGGACCAATCCACTTTGACCTCAACTTACCACTCGTGAGTCCGAGCCTAGACTTATACAACAAAAAATTTTGTCCAACCACAAAGTCCTTCTTAGCTATCAAGCTGTCATGGAACTTCTTGGTCTTCTCCTTGTAGAATTTGGAATTCTCATAGGCTTCTAAACAGATCTCATCTAGCTCACTTAGTTGCAACTTCCTTTCCTCTCTAGCCTAATCAATAGAGAAGTTGCAGGTCTTTACAGCCCAGTAGGCTTTGTGCTCTATCTCTACAGGTAGATGACATGCCTTGCCAAAGACAACCCGATAAGGGGACATCCCTATGGGAGCTTTGTAGGCAGTTCTATGCGCCCAAAGAGCATCATCTAGCCCGGTGCTCCAATCCTTTTTGTTCGGCTGCAAAATCTTCTCCAAGATCCTTTTTATCTCCCTGTTTGAAATCTTAGCCTGCCCATTAGTTTGGGGGTGGTATGGTGTGGAAATTCTATGCACGACCCCATACTTTTTTAGCAAGGCATACATGGATCTGTTACAAAAATAGGTGTCGTGATCACTAATGATGGCTCTAGGGAATCCAAACCTGCAAAACAAATTATATCTAACAAAATCCATAACAACATTAGCATCGTTAGTTCTGGTGGGTTTGGCTTCCACCCATTTTGAAACATAATCAACAGCAAGGAGAATATAAACAAAACCAAAAGAGACAGGGAAGGGCCCCATAAAATCTATACCCCAGACATCAAACATCTCACAGAATAACATGGATTGTTGAGGCATTTGTTGTCTCCATGAAGGTGAGCCGCCTGCTCTCTAACAAGGCTCACAAGTGCTACAAATTCTCCACGCATCCTTGAAGATGGTGGGCCAATAGAAACCGCAGTCAAGCACCTTGCGAGCTGTCCTCTGTATGCCAAGATGGCCACCTGGTGTGGAAGAATGACAGAATTGCAGGACTGAGTCAATCTCATGGTCTGGAATGCATCTCCTAATAACCTGGTCACTGCACAACTTCCACAAATAGGGGTCATCCCAAATATAATGCTTAGCATCGCTCTTAATTTTATCATTTTGAGCTTTAGATGCTAAGGGAGGAAAAACAAAAGCAACCAAATAATTCACAATATTAGCAAACCAGGGAGTGAGGAAGGAATCAGAAATACTATACAGAATGTAAAAATGGTCATTTGGAAAATTATCCCGAATGGGTGAGTCCTCAGATGCACGCTCAATCCTACTCAGGTGGTCAGCCACGAGGTTCTGTGAACCACTCCGATCACGGATCTCCAAATCAAACTCTTGGAGCCAAAGCATCCACCTGATCAATCTAGGCTTTGATTCGGCCTTCTTCAACAGGTACTTCAGAGCTGCATGGTCACTATAAACAATAACATGAGTACCAAGTAAATATGAATGAAATTTCTCAAGGGCAAACACTATCGCTAATAGCTCCTTCTTCGTGCTAGTGTAATTTGCTTGAGTAGCATCCAAAGTTCTAGAAGCGTAGTAGATCACCCGAGGCAGCTTATCAATCATTTGAGTAAGGACAACCCCCAATGCATAATTGGATGCATCGCACATTAGCTCAAATGGGGCTGTCCAATCAGGTGCCTGAATGATAGGGGTGGTAGTCACCGCACGCTTGAGGCAATCAAAAGCCTCTTTGCATTGGTCATCAAAATCAAACTCCACCTCTTTTTGCAGCAGATTGGATAGTGGAAGGGCCACTTAGCTAAAATCCTTGATAAAGCGCCTATAAAACCCAACATGACCAAGAAAACAATGAACCTCTCGCACGAAAGAGGGGTAAGGCAATTTTGAAATAACATCTATTTTTGCAAGGTCTACCTCTATGCCCCTACTGGAAATGATATGCCCTAAAACTATACCTTGTTCTACCATGAAGTGACATTTTTCAAAATTCAGCACAAGGTTAGTTTCGATGCATCTACTAAGAACTCTATCCAGACTATCCAAACATGTATCAAAAGAGGATCCATAAACAGTAAAATCATCCATAAATACCTCTATGCAACTCTCTAAAAAATCATTGAAAATGCTCAGCATACACCACTGGAAGATACCAGGGGCGTTGCATAGGCCAAAGGGCATCCTCCTATAGGCAAAGGTGCCAAAGGGACAGGTGAATATGGTCTTTTCTTGATCCTCAGGAGCAATATGAATTTGTAAACAACCAGAAAAATCATCAAGAAAACAGTAATGAGATTTACCTGCCAAGCGCTCAAGCATTTGGTCAATGAATGGCAGGGGAAAATGATCTTTTCTAGTTACCTGATTCAGCCTCCTATAATCAATGCAGACTCGCCAGCTGTTCTACACTCTTGTGGGGATAAGCTCATCCTTTTCATTCTTGATCACTGTGAGGCCTGTCTTCTTAGGAACCACTTGGACCGGACTCACCCACTGGCTGTTAGAAATGGGGTAGATAATTCCAGCTTGTAAGAGCTTGGTCACTTCCTTTTTCACCACATCTATGTAGAAGCAAATGACTTTGATGTTTTGATGATGATCATGATGATTTGATGCAAATGCGCTTTTCAAGTTTAAATTCAAGACAATGATTCAAGAATACAAGACACAAACATTAAGATGATCACTAGTACATTAGGAAGGAAATTCCTAATTGATATAGCAAAAGGTTTGGCCAAGTAATGCATGTTAAAAAGTGTTTTTCAAGAGATTTACTCTCTAGTAATCGATTACCAGTGGCCAAAAGTGATTTACAACAGCTATTAAAATTTGAATTCAAAATTTGCACTGTGTAATCGATTACACATATAGGGTAATCGATTACCAGCAGTTATTGAACGTTTTAATTCAAATTTTAAAGCTTGTAATCGATTACACACATACTGTAATCGATTACCAGAGGAGATTTTCAGAAAATATTCTCAACAGTCACATCTTTTCATTTGATTCTTGAATGGCCATCAAAGGCCTATATATATGTGACTTATGACACGAATTTGGAGAGAGTTTTTTATTGCCCAAAAAGTTTTATCCTCTCAAAAGATTAAGAGAGTTTTTATGAATTGAAATGTCTTATCCTCTCAAAGATTCCTTGGTCAAACACTTGCATATTCAATAAGGAATTGTGATTGATCTTCATTGTACAATCTATCTCTTTCAAGAGAGATTTCTTCTTCTCTTCTTCTTACTTCTGAAAAGGGATTAAGAGACCGAGGGTCTCTTGTTGTAAAGGATTCCTAAACACAAGGGAAGGGTTGTCCCTGTGTGATTCAGACTTTGTAAAAGGATTTTACAAAGAGAGTGGAAAATCTTAAGTGGGTTGCTTGAGGACTGGACGTAGGCACAGGAAGTGACCGAACCAGTATAAATCAAGTTTGCATTTCTCTCTCCCCTTAAACTTCTTTTATTTATTGCTATTTATCTTTTGCCTTAAAAGAAGTTTATTCTGAATTGTCTTTTGAGTAATTCATGTTAAGGGTGCATTGTTAATCTAAAAAGACAGAGTGAAATTTTAATTGGGGAATAGTTCTTGTTATCTTAATTCAACCCCCTCTTCTTAAGATAACTGAGGCCATTTGTCTAACAATCTAGAATGATGGGGTTGAGTCGCCGCTGTGGCTGCCTCATTGGCTTAGCTCCATCCTCTAACAATTTCCTATGCATGCATGTAGATGGGCTAATACCAAGAATGTCTGCTAAAGTCCATCCAATGGCTTTCTTGTGCTTCTTAAGAACTAGCAGCAACTTCTCCTCTTGGTCAGCAGCAAGGGAGGCAGAGATGATCACTGGAAATTTTTCTTTGTCCTCCAAGTAAGCATATTTGAGGTTTGCTGGTAAGGGCTTCTACTCTAGTGTGGGTGGTGGCTGAACAGTGGGAAGAACCAGGGTAGGAGAAGAAGAAGGTTCCACAGCCTGTACCTCATAAAGCATGTCAGAAGTATATGTACTTCTTGCAACATGGTTAGTGCATTTTGACTCTAAAAAATCGACATCAAGAGGTACAACACTAGACTTTAATTGAAATTCACTCTCAGCATAAATCAGATACAGGATCAAATTCAAACTCAGATTCAGATTCAATGCATAAGGAATGACAAGTATGCAGATCAGATAAAAATGGATGTTTCTTACTATGAAGAACAGAATCAAAATCAAACATATAATCATCAACAATCTAATCAATTATCTTAGCACGAAAAACAGACTGATCCTCAGATGGATGTTTCATGGCATCAAGAATGTTAAAATGAACAACAATATCACCAAATTCCATAGACAATGTGCCCGCATAAACATCTATCTTGGTTCGGGCTGTTTTCATAAATGGCCTGCCTAAAATAATTGGAACTGAACCATGGGAAAATCCCTCTTCCATATTAAGAACATAAAAATCAATAGGAAAAATAAGTTCACCAACTCGAACCAACACATCTTCTATGAAACCTGCGGGGTAAGCAACACTTCTATTTGCCAAATGAATCACCACATCTGTAGATTGCAAAGGTCCAAGAGATGAAGAATTGAAAATGGATAGAGGCATGATACTAACTGATGCTCCTAGATCTAGCCTGGCATTCTCAAATTTACTGTTCCCAATAATGCAAGGTATACAGAAAGTACCTGGGTCCTTACATTTCTCAGGAATGTGAGGAACAGATTTACCTATCAATGCTGACACATTTCTACCCATGTTAATCCTTTCATTTCCTTTGAGCTTCCTTTTGTGGGTGCACAGCTCCTTTAGAAACTTGGCATATCTTGGAATCTGCTTGATGGCATCTAGCAGAGGTATGTTCACCTCTACTTTCCTGAAAGTCTCCAAGATTTCCTTTTCCGCTTCTTCCATTTTTTTTGTTTGGAATTGCTTTAGGTGGGAATGGAAGAGGGATAGGAGGCTGCGGTAAGTCAGAATTACTAGAAGAAGGTCCACCTGCATGAAAATTTTTGTTAGGAAGCTTTCTCTTTTGTGCAACTATCTCATCCTCTTTTTCAGGTGTACAATGAAGCTTGACGGGTTCAGGTGCAGGTGCTGCTACTGGTGGAGGCACTTGAATTTGGTTGCCAGATCTCAAGGTGATGGCACTCATATTTTTTGGATTCTGCACAATTTGTGAAGGCAATTTGTCAGAATTTTGGGACTGAGCTTGGTTCATCTGAGTAGCCATCTGCCCCATCTGATTTTTCAGACTCTCAATGGAGGCTCTTGTCTCTTGTTCAAATTGCATATTCTGGATGGTCATTTGCCTCACTAACTCTTCTAAGGAAGGTTGAGGAGGGGCCTCAGTTGCTTGTTGTCTTTGTTGTGACTGCTGTTGTTGTTGTATTGGAGGGACATGTTGTTGTTGTTGTGGAGGACTTGTCCATCTCAGATTTGGATGATTCCTCCAACCTGGATTGTATCTATTGCTTGAAAGGTCATAATTATTCTGCTATTGTTGGTTTTGTTGCTGAGGAGGTCTATTATAAATGTTTGCAGCATAAGCTTCTGGTTGCTCATTGACTCCAGATTCCTGCAAAGAAGGATAGAGATCTGTATGGTGATCTACAGAAGAACATAGACCACAGACTCTTGCAACAGGTGTAGATTTCTGATTCATGGCAAGTTGGGTTACTAGGTTGACCAAGGCATCACGTTTTCCTTCAAGCTTTTTATTTTTAGTAGATGAAGATGAATCTGTGGCCACCTCATGGACTCCTCTAAGAACAATAGCATCGTTTCTTGCACTAAATTGTTGGGAGTTGGAAGCCATCTTCTCAATCAAATTCCTAGCTTCAGCAGGGGTCATATCACCAAGGGCTCCACCACTGACAGCATCAATCATACTCTTCTCCATGTTGCTAAATCCCTCATACAAATATTGAAGAAGGAGTTGCTTAGAAATCTGGTGGTGAGGTCAGCTTGCACACAATTTCTTGAATCTTTCCCTCTACTCATACAAGCTTTCTCCACTAATTTTCCTGATGCCTGAAATGTCTTTTCTGATGGCAGTGGTCCTAGATACAGGGAAGAATTTCTCCAAGAACACCCTCTTAAGGTCATCCCAGCTGAAAATGGACCTAGGAGCAAGGTATAGCCAATCTTTTGCCACTCCCTCCAGAGAATGAGGAAAAGTCTTTAGTAAGATATGATCTTCTTGGACGTTAGGGGCTTCATGGTGTAACAAACAATATGGAACTCCTTAAGATGCTTATGAGGATCTTCACCTGCAAGACCATGAAACTTGGGAAGCAAATGTATTAGTCCAGTCTTGAGAACATATGGAACACCCTCATCAGGATATTGAATGCACAAGCTTTAATAAGTGAAATCAGGTGCAGCCATCTCCCTAAGAGTCCTCTCACGAGGTGGAGGTTGAGCCATGTTCTCAGTATAAAAATTAGTAGTGGAATGCTCAAAATCAGAATATTTAGAATCACCCTCAACAGAATGCTCAGAATGCTCAAAATGCACAGAATGACCAGGATGCACACTATGCCTAACTAATCTATGAAAGGTTCTATCTATTTCAGGATCAAAGGGTTGTAAATCACTTGGATTGACCCTAGTTATGCACTATATGCAGCAAATAATGTGTTTCTCAACAAGCACCTAACAAGGGGTAAAACTACAGCTATACTCAAATGATATCAAAATAAGCTGAAATTTTGTGAGGAACACCCTAAAATCATGAAAAGATAGCACAAAAAATTTCAAACAAAAATTCAAAGTCTAACTATGAAAACTAATTAAGCAAAGTTTAGAAAAATAAGACAATAATACTTGAAAAATAAAAAAACTTAGTAAATGGCTGATTTTTGGAGTTTGGGAGGCCCCAACCGGCTTTATTGGGTTGCCACAATATGGGAAATTTTTTTCTACCCCAAATGCATATATAATAATAGTTATTATGATACGCGGAGCAAAAGTTATGGCCATTTTAATTTTTGCTAAAAACAAGTTCCGAAAATTTGTCTCTCTCAAATACTGCCACACCAAGTGCTCCTGGTATTTTTCACACAAAATATGGATCAAAAGAAGCTACAACACAAAAATTCAACCAAAAATAACAACTCTAACTTTCAAAACAAAAATCGTTAATTAAATTGTAAAATTCGTCGCTAATTCCCAGTCGCTAATCACTGTTCAGCACTGTTCACAGCAAAACAAAAGGCTGAATCAATCGCTGAATCCGTCGCTAAAATAGTAACTAAATAGGGAATGCAAATGAAATGCAAAACAAAACGCTACACAAAATAAGATAACTGAACACTATTATGAACCTTTGGCCCACTGCTCCCCGGCAACGACGCCAAATTTGATCGAGGCCGTACCCGAATCAAATAAACATTAAAAATGCAGTATCTAGGAAGTGATCCTAGGTCGTCTCCCAACGAGAAATGGTCAACCAAACGTTCATAACAGATAGTAATAAAACAGTAACACATTGGGGGGGTGTTTGTCTTTATAAATTAAACAGCGAGCTAATTTTAATTATAAAATATCATAATTAAAACACGTTTCCCCTGGATTCACAAGCTAGTCTCTTATCCTAGGTTATGAGGATTTATCCTTTATCAGTTCAACCACTTAATCCAACCCTAAATTAAATTACTAAGCGAAATTTAACATAAGACATTCATTATGTGATTAAGCAACACATACACCAATTAATCATGAACGAAACTGATCATTAAACATGAACGTAATTTAAGCGCAGAGACAATTAATCAAGTACTAAGCATGCATGGATTAATAGCAACAAATACAGAGTAATTGGCGAAGAGGAAAAACTGATCATAATTCAATAGTAATAATAAAACCTCAAAGAGAGCTGTGCTTGATCCTCAAGAGAAAACAACGTTGGAGACTTAGCCTTCCATTAATCAGTAGAAACACAATTGTAGAAGAAAACTAGAATTATTCTCCCAAAACGAAAAAGAGACTACAACGAAAAGAGAGAACTCTAAAACTCAAACGAAAATGGAGAGACTAAAACTAACACCTTGGTGCTGTTATATAGGTTCTCAGCCCCAAAGCTTACAAATCTGTTTTAAGTCCAAGCCCATAAATAAAATAAAATCTAGATAAGATAAGATAAGACAAAATCTAGATGAAATAAAATCTAGATAAGATAAGATAAGATAAGATCTAGATGAAATAATATCTAGATGAGATAAAATCTAGATATGATAAGATTTGGTAGAATAAAATTGTTTGTTTTCTTCAAGTCCAAGCCCAATTTTGGATTCATGCCCAATTGCTTATAATTCTCCTGAAATTAAATTAAAAACACAAAATTAATCCAGTAGGCCCAAATGATAAAACTGCATAATTAATTTGATAATTAAGGCAAATCAATAATTAAAATGGTGACAAAAAGGGTTAAGAAATATGAGAAAATGATGACACACCAACATCTCTCAAGAAAATAAATCAAAAAGCAAAATTCTGACTTCCATCTTTGAAGATCTAGGCACTTAAATCATGAAAAAGGTAACATCAAAACCATTCTCTTTTAAATTAAGTTGGTTGAAATTTTCATTTCAATTAACTTGTTTATATGATGACTAACAAAATCTTATTTGTTTGTCTTGGTTAATTTCTATTGTGAATATTTGCTTATATGTTTGATTGATTTATTTTTTAAAAAAAGCATGAAGTCTATTCTTTTGAAAACAAATATTTGATGATGTCTATGATTCTTGCATGACTTTGTGTATGATATGTGAATTACTTGCTTAAAAAAATCATTCATAAAGTTGTTCAAAAATCTATTACGTTATATATATATTTATTTTCATATAAGAGTTTTTAGATATAAAGTATTTTGACCCCCTCTCAAATCCTTTCACCCTAAGATTTCATTCAGCATTTAGTTTTGCTAAAATGTTCTCGCGAACACTCATTCCCAATTCGAATTTCTGCCATAACTTGCTCATTTCTTATCCAAATCACGTCCCACAAAGCCCAAAATTCATCTTTTTTCATCCTCTTTCATTTCAACCGATTGAAATTTCGAATAAGTCTCTCAAATGGCAGAACCATCAAAGAAGCGCAAGGGTTCTTCAAGTAGAAGCCAACGACACTCCGAGGCTCAGGATACTCCAATTCCGTCCTCCATTTCCTCATCCTCATTGTTCTCATCGGAAGAACAACGTATATGGTACACAAACCTCTTCTCCTCTCATTCTATCATTGACCCTAAGTTCATAGACATGGATTTCTTTAAATCTCATTCCCTTTATCTCATAGGTAAATGCTTTTTATTCTAACCTTGAATTCAAGAAAGTACCTTGATTTCTGAGGTCTATGGGATAAAGATGGTCATTGAGAAATCCCTCTTCCATGATTTGACCCAATTGTCTAGTGACGGTGTACCATTTGATGATGCACTGGATGATGATTGGAAGTTTGATTTTTCTATGTCTGATGCTCGCCGATTGGTTTGCACCAACCAAGCGGATATGATCGAAAGGCTGCTTGCCGGTTCATTGGCTCTTGAAATCCGCATCCTTCACTATCTTATTGTTCGTATCTTACTCCCAAGATCATCAAACCTTGCACAGGTTTCTGAAGAAGATCTTATAGTCATCTGGGCCTTTCATACCAGCCGACAAATTGATTGGGCACACCTTGTCTGGTATCACATGCATAAGGCATTGCGATTAAATGCTCCTTTACCCTATCCACACTTAGTTACTTTGTTCCTTCAAAATTTTAACATCCCTCTTGATTCTGAACCATATATTCCAATCAAGAGATCTTTCTTGATCGATGCTACTGTGGTTGCCTCCTTTGGTTACCGCAAAGAGCGTGATGGCTCTTGGGTAAAAAAGGGTGCTCAACCAAATGATGATGAAGGACACTTACCGGTTGAAGGGGACTCTTCTCTCCTTCAGAGTATTTTGGACAGGTATGATGGACTTCAAACCTATGTTGGTGAAAGGTTTGATGCTTTGGAACGACAAGTGGACACGCGATTCGATGAAATGGACTCAAGGATCACAAAGGAGGAAGAAGATGTCACAATCATTCGCGACTGCCTTGATTTACCTTCACCACCACCATCAGTTTAGACATTACTATTATTATTAGTATTTTGATTTCTAGCCGTGTATTTGGCTATATTATTATGACATTTGAACACTTAGTATTTTTTTTAATATTTTCTTAGTATGACTGAACTTGATGTTTATGGTTTGTGATATATAACTAAGTGGTTTGCATTTCAATTTGGTTTTATTCATGTTTTCTATATGTATGTTTTAGAAATATTTATGTTTGTTTTACAAATTATGCTTTGTGTATGTTTTAAATTATTCATGTTTTATGCACTTTGGCCTTTTTGATGTTGCCAAAGGGGGAGAGAAAAATGGGTATTTTTTGAACTCAAGATATTATATTTCCAAAGCTTTAAAATTAAGCATAAATTCAAAAAGAAAGGGGGAGAAAGAGATAAGTGAACGGTAGAACAAAACTTGTATGTATCCTCTTGATTTTAGGATTGTCATCATCAAAAAGGGGGAGATTGTGGAAGCAATGACTTCCAAGATTATTTTGATGATGCCAAAGAATCAAGAGTTAAGTAAATTCCAAAGATTCAAGAATCAAGTTTCAAGAATCAAGAGAAGACTCAATCAAGATAAGTACTAAAAAGTTTTTCAAAACATTCAGTAGCACAAGAATTTTTTCACAAAATCTTTTACCAAGGAGTTTTACTCTCTGGTAATTGATTACCATAAGGTAGTAATCGATTACTAGTAGCCAACATTATTTTCAAAACTGATTTAGAAAGTTGTAATCAGTTACCATGAGCATGTAATCGATTACCAATGTTTTAAAATGTTAGAATTCAAATTTCAAGAGTCACAACTAGTGATAAAAGTGATAAAACATTTTCAAATGTTTTTTAACTTGTGTAATCGATTACACAATACTTGTAATCTATTACCAATGTTTCTAAACATTTTGATTTCCAAATTTAAACATGAAGAGTCACATCTATTGATGTGTAATCGATTACACCTTAATGGTAATCAATTACCAATGACTGATTTCGAAAAATAAATTACCAAAAGTCACAATTCTTAAAGTGATTTGTTTCTGAAGAATTTTTCAAAAGTCACAACCTTTAAGTGACTAGTTTTCAAAAGAGTCACAATCTTTTAAAGTGTTTAGTTTTAAAGAAATTGCCAAGAGTTACAAACTTTAACTTGAGTCATCAAATGACTATAAATATGTGATCATGGCATGAATTTCAATAACAACCTTTTTACAGAACAAGCTTACATAAAATTTTTTGATTCATTTCTCAACTTCTTTCTAAGAGTTTTTGTTCAATACTTTCTCTTCCAAGAAATGTTCATTATTCAAAAACTTGTGCTACTCTTCTTCTTCATTCACTTCTCCCTTTGCCAAAAGAATAGAAGGACTAACCGCCTGAATTCTTTTGTGTCTCCTTTCTCTCTTTCCAAGAGAATTCAAAGGACTAACCGCCTAAGAATTCTTTTGATTCTTCCCTTCCCCTTAAACAAAAGATTTCAAAGAACTAACCGCCTGAGATATCTTTTGTTTCCCCTTACAAAGATTCAAAGGACTAATCGCCTGAGAAATCTTTGTCTTAACACATTGTAGGATACATCCTTTGTGGTACAAGTAGAGGGTACATCTACTTGGGTTGTTGTACTGAGAACAAGAGAGGGTACATCTCTTGTGGATCAATTCAAGTGGAGGGTACATCCACTTGGTTGTTCAAAGAGAACAAGGGAGGGTACATCCCTTGTGGATCTTTGGCTTGTAAAGGATTTTACAAGGTTGAAAGAAATCTCAAGAACTGGTGGTTGCTTGGGGACTGGATGTAGGCACGGGTTGTTGCCGAACCAATATAAAATTCTTGTGTTTGTCTTTTTCTTCCCTACACTCTTTAATTTCTACTGTGTACTTTTAATTGCCGCTTTTACTTTTGGTTAAGTTATTATTTCTGTTCTTTACTTTCTTAACTTAGTAGTAAAAGCCTAGTTGAATCCAGTAACATTAAGAAGGACAATTTTTAATTAGACAAGACACATTAATAATTAATTCAACCCCCCTTTCTTAATTATTCCGAGGCAAATTGATCCAATAGATATAAAAAATTAAAACAAAAAAATGATAAAAATTAAATAAAAATATTACATTACAGGAAGAAGATTAAAAAAGAAGATGAAACGACAAAAGAAAATTGTTTTACATAAAGATATTTTTCAACCAGTAGTGTCATGTTAACTACTATAATTTCTTTGAAGCATAGAAATCACTGAAGTAAGCATTAGTTATGATTCATCTTCTAACAAAGTATTATTTATAATTTATTTGAAGCATAGAAATCACAGATGTAAGTGTACTATCCAGGACCCACAAAATCTACCTGGCATCCTACTTGGCACTTAGAGACACGTGTCAACCCTGCTACAGCAGCGCAGACGCCTGACCCTTAGCAGCCGGGCTCCCCAACAAATAGGTTATCTCTAACCTGACTAATATTCAAATGTATTTGAATATCTTATCCATTGGCTGGTATTTAATTATCTATAACACCATATTATCTACAAGATACAATTATTTTCTACCTTCTATCTATAAGCAAATGTTTATGTCTAACATTATCTATAAGCTCTTGGCCATTATCTACAACCCAGGAATTATCTACAAGGCTACAACAACCCTTACAAACAAGGACCAACAACCACACTCAACTAATATAAATATAGGTTCCATCAAACACCTTAGCACGAAGATCTTATACGATTAACACACACTCAGCACATGGCAACAAGCTTGTGCCCCCTTCTCTCTTTCGCTCATACAAGCTTTATTAAGCATATACTTGATTTTCTTTCCTCAAACATATTCTTACTTGAGCGTCAGAGTCCTTTGTTTTGAAGGTCCCCTCTCTTTCAAAGGTACCCCTCCAAGCCAACGCGCTAAGTTTGGGACCCCACTCAACCATGTCCACCTTGATGTGTGACGATTCCGGATTTTGGTAAGAACATTTGGCGTCCACCATGGGGTGCGATAAAACATGCCCCGCGGCCTCTCGTCAATCTTTTCATACTCATCCATGGTTAGCAGTCGATCTGGCCTCAGACTCGAGACCCCCCTCATCGACTCCCATCCTTTTCTGACAGCTATGACAAACACAGGCACTTTACAACTACACCAAGACCGCATTGCGAAGATGGAGAAACGTCACGAGAAAGAGTTGACAAAGCTAAAGGCTGACCATGACCAGCTAGAGGCTCATGTCATACATCCCCAAGGTGATAAGCAATCCGCCCACACCTTGCCTGAACACACCCAAGGGGAATCACACCCCCAATGCATCGGCAACACTGCAGATGATCTGAGTCTCTAGCATAGACTGTTCGTCAGCATCCTTTTGTTGACCGCATTATGAAGGCAAACATACCCTTGGGGTGGAAACCATTCAACCATGAGCGGTACGATGGGACAATAGGTCCAGACTAGCATTTGGATGCTTTCCTGACACAGGAAAACCTCTACACCAATGATGACACGATCCTATGTCATGTCTTCCCTATATCCCCCAAGGGAGCAGCATTGACCTGGTATGATGGACTCCCACCTAGTTCCATAGACAACTTCAACACCCTCGTCGAACGATTCAGTGCAAATTACGACAAGTAAATGACGAGTCCCTTAGAAAGTTCATGGGCAGATTTGGGCGCACGACTGTCCAGATCCGAAATCTCAATCCCGAGGTAGCGTTGGATTCCATGCTCCTCTCCTTATGCCCCAACATGTTCGTAGACAGTCTTTGTAAAAAACCACCCGATAGCATGGATGAACTGCATGAACGAGCCAAAGGCTACACCCAGATGGAAGAAATGTCCAGATTCCAAAATGAAGTTTGCCACGCCGGACATAAATTTGACAAGCATGAAGCACACACCAAGGCTAACTCGCACAAGTCAAACAAGAGGCACAAGCTAGACAAGCGCCGACCTCGCTCCAAAGTGTAACACCCTGAAATATTACTAGTTATAAATCGATGTTTAATTGTATTTATTGTGTTATTTGACTATATGGTTGACTTGAATGAGTTGAGGTATGGCTTGAATTAGTCATGTGTGAATTTCTTGATGGGGATGCTGAGTTATGTGGATTTTTGTTGAACCAAGTTGAAATTATGAGATTTCAGATTTTTCCCAAACCTATTTTAGTAAAGTTACGATCCAAGATTTTTTAACCGTTGGATCATCTTCACATTTTGTCTGGGTCTTCCTAAGACATGTTTCCACAGTCTGACCGTTGGGATTTTGAAAATAACAACTATTAATGTCTCGCTAAGCGCGAAGGGCGCGCTAAGTGCAATTCCAACCCGAGAGGGAATTGCACTGAGCGAGCAAGGGCGCACTAAGCGCAATTCCAACCCGAGAAGGAATTGCACTGAGCGAGCAAGGGTGCTAAGCACAATTCCAACCCTAGAAGGAATTGCGTTGAGCGAGAATGGGCCTGCTAAGCGAGCCATAGTGCAGAGGAAGTTGCATTGAGCGAGAAAAGTGGACTCCTGCTTAGCGAGACAAGCTCGCTAAGCGAGATTTGAGATTATAAATATGTTCCTCGGCGTAAAAAACACGATTTTTCATTCTCTTCTTCTCCAAAACGCCACCCAAACCCAAACACCTCCTTCTCCATGACCCACGACCACCAATGGCCACCGCGAGCCGCTGTTGCTTGCCGTCGAACCCTCACACCAAGAGGAACATCTTAATCGGAGTGGAATCCTCAAAATCCTTCTCAAGGATTCGGTGGAGAAAATTTCCCAATCCTCCATTTCAAAGCTTCTCTGAGGTAATCTTGATTTCTGAGCCCTTCTCCTAGTAGTTTGAGTTCCTCTTAGTGTCTCTTGTAAGTTGGGTACAATAATAGGGTGTTTTTACACTTCCTTTGAAAAACCCTTGAAAATGAGACATTGTAAAAGTTATCTTTCTATAACATTGAAGTTAATTTCGTGACCTTCATTGAACCCTGGTGATTGAGGCCATACCCGATTCAAATAAACATTAAAAATGCAGTATCTAGGAAGTGATCCTAGGTCGTCTCCCAACGAGCAATGGTCAACCAAACGTTCATAACAGATAGTAGGAAAATAGTAACGAATTGGGGGGGGGGGGGTTATTTGCATTTGTAAATTAAACAGTGAATAGATGAGAATTAGAAAATATCAGAATTAGAACACGTTGCTTCCCCTTGATTCACAAGCAAGTCTCTTAGGTTACGAGAGTTTATCCTTTATCAGTTAAACCACTTAATCCAACCCGAAATTTAATTACTAAGCAAAATTTAACATAAGGCATTCATTATGTGATTAAGCAACACCTACACCAATTAATCATAAATAATCATTAAGCATGAATGTAAATTAAGCGCAGAGACAATTAATCAAGCACTAAGCATGCATGGATAGTAATAATAGAACCTCAAAGAGAACTGTGCTTAATCCTCAAGAGAAAACAACGTTGGAGACTTAGCTTTCCATTAATCAATAGAGAACGAAATTGTAGATTGAAGCAAGAATGAAATTTTATTGCTAAAACGAAAAGTGACTAAAATGAAAAAGAGAGTAGCACTCTAAAACTAAAATGAAAAAGAGATAGAGGAGAGGAGAGAGAGAAGAGACTAAACTAGAACCTTGGTGCTGTTATATAGTTTTCAGCCCCAAAGCTTACAAATATGTTTTAAATCCAAGCCCATAAGTAAAATAAAATCTAGATAAGATAAGATAAGATAAGATAAGATCTAGATGAAATAATATCTAGATGAGATCAAATCTAAATAATATCTAGATATGATAAAATTCGGTAGAATAAAATAGTCTGCTCTTTTCAAGTCCAAGCCCAATTCTGGATTCAAGCCCAATTGCTTATAATTCTCTTGAAATTAAATTAAAAACACAAAATCAATCCAGTAGGCCCAAATGATAAAACTGCATAATTAATTTGACAATTAAGGTTAATCAGTAATTAAAATGGTGACAAAAAGGGTTAAGAAATATGAGAAAATGATGACACATCAAATCCCTTCACACTTTGCCTTTTGCACTCCTGGAAAAAAAACAAAGCAAGGGACAAATTCAGAGACATTAAAGAGAAACAAACAGACACAACAACAGTTACATATTTCTCAATGAATCTCAAGGAATGAAAAAAACTGGGTAACATCTAACATGAAGAGATCCATAGAGTCAAGAAATTCGTGAAAATCATCCAAGCAACCCAATCATGGCAAAATAGTTAATCAGCTCAAGAATGAAAAGTGATAAATCCTCACAAGATATACACTCTATCTCTCAAGTGTCTAGGCTACTATTTACCCTCAAAGCACCCATGAAAACCAACACCACGTAAACTTGGCAAGATTATAAAATTGACAATCAACCCATAAACACAAGCACATGAGGATCAAAAGGTCTTTTAAGGTTGTAATGGGGCCAAGGACAAGGTAGGGAAAAATATGGAATAAGTAGCTAAATCCCAAAGGAATAGAGAAGTGATGGGGAATAAGTAGAAATTAAGCAAAAGTAGTAACCCTAACCTTCTAATATCAACAGAATCAACTAACGCTTCAACCCAAATCAAGTCCTCAAAACAAGACCTCATTTATTCATCTTCACTTCTTCTTCTTCTTCTTCTTCTTCTTTTTTGCACAAAACGAATTTGCAGCAGTTGAATTTGAATTTTTGAAGATTAAAGCAAGAACTAGGCAATATATATATACATCAAGCATGGCCAAAATAAAACATTAAGCATGGCCAAAAATTGTTGGATCAAGTGGCCTAAGAATAATTAAGAAGGGGGGTTGAATTAATTATTAACGAACCTTTACTAATTAAAAAACTATCCTTCTTAATATTACCAAAAATAAAAACAATAATTAAAGTGCACATCGGAAATTAAAAGAGTAGGGAAGAAGGAGACAAACACACAAGAGTTTTTATACTGGTTTGGCAACAACCCGTGCCTACATCCAGTCCCCAAGCAACCTGCGGTCCTTGAGATTTCTTTTCCAACCTTGTAAAAATCATTTTACAAGCAAAGATCCACAAGGGATGTACCCTCCCTTATTCTCTTTGAACAACCTAGTGGATGTACCCTCCACTAGAACTGATCCACAAGAGATGTACCCTCTCTTGTTCTCAGTCAAACCCAAACAGATGTACCCTCTACTTGTACCACAAAGGATGTACCCTCCAATGTGTTAAGACAAAGTTCTCAGGCGGTTAAACCTTTGAAACTTTGTGAATGGGGATACAAAAGAATTCTCAGGCAGTTAGTCCTTTGAAATCTTTTGTATATGGGAAAGGGAAGAATCAAAAGAATTCTCAGACTGTGTCGTTTTGAATTCTTTGACAAGGGAGAAGGGAGACACACAAGAATTCAGGCGATTAGTCCTTTGTTCTTTTGGAAAAGGGAGAAGAGACACACACAAAGAATTCAGGCGGTTAGTCCTTGGCGAATTCTTATTGGCAAAGGGAGAAGGGAATGAAAAAGATGAATAGCACAAGTTTTCAAGGTTTGGAAAACCAGCAAACTTTGGAAAGCTTTTGGCAAAAGGAAGAAGAAGAAGTTCAAAGACACTCAGAAATCAATGTGGAAAAATTGCTTGTGTAAAGAATGAATTGGAAAAGATAGATGTATAGATTGATTGATTTGAAATGCAAAACAAAGCCTTGCTTTTATAGACTCTTCATGTCTGGTCAAGAGAACCATTAGAAGAGTTATGACTTTTAGAAAAACTTAAAATCAATTTGAAAAAGTCAAAAACTATTTGAAGAGTTACATCTTTTGATTTGTTCAGAAACCATCACTGGTAATCGATTACCAAATCAGTGTAATCGATTACACAATTTTGAAATCAATTGGAACATTGTAAATTCAGTTGAAAGCTTTTTGAAAACAACCTTTGCTACTAGTAATCGATTACCAGAGCGTAAAAGCTCTTTGGTAAAAGGTTTTGTGAAAAATTCATGTGCTACTCAATGTTTTGAAAAAATTTTCAGTACTTATCTTGATTGAGTCTTTTCTTGATTCTTGAATCTTGAGTCTTGAATCTTGTTCTTGATTATTCTTGATTCTTGATTCTTGAAAAACTTGAAACTTGAAACTTCTCTTGAATCTTTCTCTTGATTCTTGAATTGTCCTTGACTCAATCTTGACATCATTCTCACGGGCTTTTTGTCATCATCTTTGTTATCATCAAAACACCTTGAATCAATCTTGATTCATCATCTTGAAGCAATGAAGCTTGCTTCTACACTCTCTCCCTTTTTGATGATGACAACTCTGAAATCAAGAAACACATACACACACTTTTTTCTAGTCGATCACTCACTTAATTTTCCATTCTCCCCCTTTGTTTTTGAATTTATGCTTCACTTGAAATTAAGTTAATTACTTATGTGAGTTCTTGATTTAATTCCTATTTCTCTCCCCCTTTGGCATCAACAAAAAGCCAAAGTACGTAACAAGTATAAGACAATCATATACTATTAATCATTCACAAGTCATACATTAAAGAATATAAACCAATCATGAAGCAAGACACATGAATAGATCAAATATATAAAAACCACATAGTCATATAACATAATTCATAATTGTTCAATCAAACCATGCAAATAAAGAAATACTAAATTATCCAAATGTCATAATATAGCCAAATACACGGCTAGAAAGCAAAGTACTAGTAATATTAAAAATAATAGAAAACTAAGATGATGGTGGTGGCGGTGGTGGTAGATCAAAGCTTGTATGAATAGAAGAAACATCTTCTTCGACCTTGGTGATTCTTGACTCCATCTCATTGAAGCGCATGTCCACTTGTAATTCCAAAGTATCAAACCTTTCACCAACAAAGGTTTGAAGACCATCGAACCTATCCAAAATCTTTTGAAGAAGAGAAGAATCTTCTCCACCATGTCCTTGTTCATCAACAGGTCGAGCACCCTTTTTCACCCAAGAGCCATCATGCTCTTTTTGATAACCAAAGGATGCAATGACAGCCACGCCAATTAGAAAGGATCTCTTGATTGGAACATAAGGTTCATAATCAAGAGGGATGTTAAAGTGTTGAAGGAAGAGGGTGACTAGATGTGGATATGGCAATGGAGCATTTAATCGCAATGCCTTATGCATGCAATATCGGACTAAGTGCGCCCAATCAATTTGTCGGCCTTTATGAAAAGCCCACATAATAATAAGATCTTCTTCAGAAACCTGTGCAAGGTTTGAAGATCTTGGAAGCAAGATACGCACAATGAGATAATGAAGGATGCGGCTCTCAAAAGCCAATGAACCGACAAGAAGCCTTCCGGTCATATCCGCTTGGTTGGTACAAACCAACCGGCGGGCATCATGCACAGAGAATTCATATTTCCAATCATCAATCAGTGTACCTTCAAATGGTACACCTTCACTGGATAATTGGGTAAACTCATAGAATAGGGATTGGTCAATGACTATTTTAATCCCATAAACTTCAGAAATTAAAGTGCCTTCTTGGATTTCAAGGTTTGAATAAAAGGCTTTAACTAAATCAGAGTAAACAGGAAATTTTAAGGACATGAATGGAATAAGATTGGAGTTTTCAAATGCCTGAATGCATTCAAAACTCTCATTTGAAAATAAATCCATATCAATGAATTTTGGATCAATAATGGAACGAGAAGAAAAGAGATTTGTGTACCATACCCGCTGTTCTTCGGATGAAAACAATGAGGCAGAGGGAATAGAGGAAGGAATCGGCGTTTCCTGAGTCTCACAATGCCGTTGACTCCAACGTGAAGAACCCTTTCAATTCTTTGATGGTTCCACCATTAGAAGAGATTTTTTGAAATTTCAATCGGTTCAAATGAAAGAGGATGAAAAAAGATGAAGTTTGGGCTTTGTGGGGAGTGATTTAGACAAGAAATGAGTGAGATATGTCAGAAGAGAGAATTGGGAACGAGGGTTTTCGAAAATAAGAGAGGTTGCAGATTTCTGATTTTGAAATTTGTATATATAGGTGCAGGGACGCGTGGTAATCGATTACACTAATATGGTAATCGATTACCAGAGAGCATTTTAGCCAAAAAAAAAACAAAAGCTAATTGATTCTTAAGGGAAAAAGGGATTTGAATGAGTATTAAAACACTTTCTTAAAGAATATATATATATATATATATATATATATATATATATATATATATATATATATATATATATATATATATATATATATATATATATATATATATATATATTAAAAATACTTTATGAATGAATCTTAATCAAGTATATATATTCAAAATCATGCAGACATGAAATTATATCAAAACAATCAACACAAGTATTGAAGAATAATAATCATAGACATTATTAAAATACTTAAAAGTAGTCTTCATGCTTTTTTTTTTAAAAAACAAAACTCAATCAAGACCATTTAACCATATACTCACAATTTCAATTAATCAAGTCAAACAAATAAAAATTTGTTAGTCATCATTATCAAATTAATTGAAAGAGAAATATCAACCTAAATAAAATTTCAAAAAGAGAATGGTTTTGATGTTACCTTTTTCATGGTTAAAGATGTCTAGATTTTTGAAGATGAAAGTCATACTTTTGCTCTTTGTTTAACCTTCTTGAGAAATGTTTTCATCACTCTCATAATCCTTGGTTAGAAGATTAATTTCCTTTTTTGTGCCATTGAATGAATCATTGTCATCCCATGCAATGTAGGCCTTCTTGGTTCTTCTCTCATCATACCTTTTCTTATCACTTTTCTCAGGCCATTCTTCATTTGAAGGACAATTTGCTTTGATGTGGCCAAATTGGTTGCATTTGTAACATCTAAGAACTTGAGAGTTTTCTTGTGATCTTCTTCCATTGTTAAAGTTCTGACGTCTCTCTATTCTTCTTCTCTTGACAAATTTCTGGAACTTCTTCACAAAGAGTGAGAAGTCTTCTTCATCATCTGAATCTTCTTCTTCCTTTTCTTCTTGTATTGATGATGAGGCTTTAAGTGCTATACTTCTCTTCCTTTTGTCGATTTCTTCATTTTGATTAAGACGTTGGAGTTCCATTTCATGTTCTTGCAATTTTCCAAACAAAGTAGCAAGAGACATAGAAGAGAGATCTTTACTTTCAGAAATAGCAGTTACCTTGGGCTGTCATTCCCTACTTAAGCATCTTAAAACTTTATTAATTAAATCTTCATTAGGAAGATTTTTCCTAAAGAGGCAAGATGGTTAGCTATATGTGTAAATCTTTTCTGCATGCTATGAATGTTTTCATTAGGGTTCATCCTTAACAATTCATATTCATGTGTAAGGGTATTTACTCTAGATCTTTTTACATTAATGGTGCCTTCATGTGTAAGTTGGAGAGTATCCCACATCTCCTTGGCATTTGTGCAGTTTGACATTCTAAAATACTCATCTATTCCTAGGGCTGAAGTAATAATGTTTTAGGCTTTAAGATCATACTGGATTCTTCTTCTATCTTCTTCTGTCCACTTATCTCTAGGTTTTTGTGTTGTGGTGCTTGTGCTTACATCTGCTACAGTGGGTATGTATGGTCCTATTTCTATTGCTTCCTAAATGTTTAAATCTATGGCTTCAATGAAAATCTGCATACGGGTTTTCCAATAATGGTAACCCTCACCATTGAAAATAGGTGGTCTATGGATGGAATTTCCTTCAGGAAACAAAGATTTTGAAGAAGCCATGAATCTTGAAGTTGTTAAACTTTCTACAAGATACCTGCTCTGATACCACTTGTTGGATCAAGTGGCCTCGGAATAATTAAGAAGGTGGGGGGTTGAATTAATTATTAACGAACCTTTACAAATTAAAAAAACTATCCTTCTTAATATTACCAAAAATAAAAACAATAATTAAAATGCACAACAGAAATTAAAAGAGTAGGGAAGAAGGAGACAAACACACAAGAGTTTTTATACTGGTTCGGCAACAACCCGTGCCTACATCCAGTCCCCAAGCAACCTGCGGTCCTTGAGATTTCTTTTCCAACCTTGTAAAAATCCTTTTACAAGCAAAGATCCACAAGGGATGTACCATCCCTTGTTCTCTTTGAACAACCTAGTGGATGTACCCTCCACTGGAACTGATCCACAAGAGATGTACCCTTTCTTGTTCTTAGTCAAACCCAAGTAGATGTATCCTTTACTTGTACCACAAAGGATGTACCCTCCAATGTGTTAAGACAAAGTTCTCAGGCGGTTAAACCTTTGAAACTTTGTGAATGGGGACACAAAAGAATTCTCAGGCGGTTAGTGTGGCGTCCCCAAAATAATGACTGGTTTAATAGTAATGATTTAAATAACAAAAACCATGGGAATTTTTTTTTTCTTCTTTTTCTTTTTCATTTCTTTCTCTTTTTCACAATAATTAAGTTCAGAAGGAAAATTATCACTATAGAGTCCTGAATGGCCAGTTCACAACTCTATTCGGAGTCATTTCTTTCTGCTGACTCATAACCTCTAAAATATGTTGCTCTTTCAAAAAGGAAAAGTATACCGGCCATCATTTTAGGTCGTCACGTGCAAAATGATAAAATAAAATTACGATTAATGAACTCTCTTTCAAATAGAATCTGTTAACACGTTCTTTCCAAATAACAAGATTAGACATAAGTACATTCATCATTTAAGGCTGTCCAAAATATGGGAGTTTTGCAAAATACATAGTGACATCCAGAGCAAAGGTATCCACTGTGGTGGCTTCAGCCACATGTATACAATTATCAAATTCCTATACAATAGGTCTACCCATACAAAAACAAAAGAGTAAACCTAACAGTCAGTACTAGATACACCCATCCCCAAAAGTATATAAATCTAGTCTAATGAGCTGTCTACTATGATGAAGAGCCTCCACTAGTCACCATCTCTCCAGGGCCGCTATCTTCCGTAGAGTCTGCCTCAGATGCCGACATGACGTCCTCGGGAGAGTCCACCTCAGGGAGTGGGTCCTCATCACCCTCTAGAAAGTCAAGAGCATCCACAATGAGCTCAGGAGGTAGCTCCTCTGGGTCTTCCTCAGGGTCTTCCTCAAATGACGTCACCTCGATCACTTGGACTGGCTCCACTAGACGATATGGTGTAGGCGTGGGTAATATCCACTCCACAGTGCGCTGAAGCGTGCGCGCGGGTTCCTCTGGATGCACCAATGAAGTAGCCGTGAATCGAATCGTGCCTCGGAATCGGCACCTCACATTGCCTTCGAGGGTCTCCCAAGCTCCCTCTAGGCACTTCATCTCCACTCGATCATGGATGAACTGCGCTGCCATCACGATCTACAAGAAATAAAAGAAAGGGGTAGACTCTTTCACGAGAGATCTAACTACGGTAGCAACACAATGCGTCCCATAACCACTACATGCAATTAAAGGGGTATCTCAAGGCTTTTCATCTCTGGTAATCGATTACACAGCCTTGGTAATCGATTACCACAGGCCAAACTCGAATTACACAGCTTCAGAACATGAAAACTTGCAAAATGCATTGTGTAATCAATTACACATAACTGGTAATCGATTACCAGTGGCTTGTTACTCTGTGTAATCGATTACACAGCCTGGTAATCGATTACTAGAGGCCTTCACCACCTACTGTCTCCATTTCTAAGCCTGGTAATCGATTACACCCCTTGGTAATCGATTACCAAAAGCCATCTCGACTTCCTAATCCCATCTTTAAGCCTGGTAATCGATTACACAGCCTTGGTAATCGATTACCAGAGGCCATCTTAGCTTCCTGTCTTCACTTTTAAGCCTTGTAATCGATTACCCACCCTTGGTAATCGATTACCAGAGGCCATATCCCATATATCACACAAGATTCGCAGCTGGCCAGCCACCACACAAGCCCCCTTGCTTTGTGGTCTTTGTTCTTTTATCGGTTGACTGCCAGGAGCTCGCCTGTTTAGGTACATCACAGGTTCTCACTGACTGACTATGCCCGGGTTGGGTCGGGATTGGTCAAGCTTGGTTTTGGGCAATAGCACCCCACCTGACGTCCCCAAGGTCTCCTGACCCCCGCGACATATCTCCAGGTACCACTCTGTGGTCAACGAATAAAAGTAGGAAGTCTCACCCTTCTCCACTTCCTCATTTCAAGCTTGTAGGATTATGGGGTATCCATCACATGTGGTACTAGGTGGCGGTCGGGCGATGGTGCGAGTCAACTCTCCACATCCACAAATCACACATAAACCCACCATCCCCAGTTGCCCACCTTCACTGAGCTCACGCACTCCCACGTAGCCCTTATCCTCGTTCCTCTCAACACCGGGTCCCCATAAATCCTCCCAAGCTTACACAACATCCAAGTAATTCAAAATCTAAGCATCATGAACTAACACAGCCAAGAAAACAGGGCAGAGGTAGAAAACTCTGCCCAAAACACAATTCAATATCACAGCTTTCCTTACTTAAAGACCCCAGTAACATTTCCTTCGTTCCAATTCGTTCACCGTTGGATCGACTCGAAAATTTTACTGGAAGTCTCTAGTACATAAGTCTACATTTTGACCGTTGGGATCTGCTAGCAAATGTCCAGAACCCAATATGTACTACCCTTTCCACAACCAGCCATACACAAGCATTTTCTGCACAGTCCAAAATTCTGCTGCACATATTTGACAACAAAATTCTGCATAAAGTGCAGATTTTCGAAATCCATCTTGCCTTCATCCAATTTTGCCCAAATGGAATCCTACAAGTCCTAAATCATGTATAAATCATGTCTAAACCAAGTACAAGCTTCAGACCAAAGCAACTCAAAATCTAGGTATCTAAAACCCCTCAATTTAGTGGATTTTCAAGGTTTGAGAAGTGAAAATGAGAATGGGGTAAATTTGGAGCAAACTCTCACCTCACACAAGTCTATAACCTTAATCTAAACTTGCTCGAACTGGTTTTACGCCTAAAATTCCACCAAATCAAAATTTGACTCCTCAACACCCAAATTTTACCCTAGAAATGGCTCTTGCCTTCACTTTGGGTCTTTTGTTTTTCTCTCTTGCACAGCCCAAGCTTTCTCATAAGTCCTAAATGACATTTCAAACTAGGACTAACTCACTTTAACCTCCAATTTCTACTGAATCCAGATTTATCCTTTCAAACCCTCAAAGCATCACACTTTTTCCACTCATAACACTACATTCTCACTTTCTAACCCTGGGTTAACTCTACCCTTCATCCCTAGCAGTTTTCCATCAGCAATTTCAGCACATAAACATCACAAGCATCATCATAAAAACCCTAAAACAGAATGGGTAAGCTTGACTCACACCAAACATGGCAAGTTCAACATGCTTTCAACAAATTCCTTCACAAATAACTACCACAATACATAAACCTAGTAAAACTACCCATCATATCTCCCAAAACCCAATACCCACGAAAATTTAGGTGAGAAGAAGTCTACCCAAACCTGAAATTTCGAAGTCCCACACGTAGAGATGCGCTTCACGACTCCGAAAATGCCCTCCTTTCGCGATTTGGAGCAGAAATGGTGACCAAAGGTTGGAGCTTTGTTGGGCAACAATGGTGGGTGAGAAAGGAAGAAGAAAGCTACGTGAGAGAGAGGGAGAAAGCTTATGAATTTTCTGAGTGAGGAGAGAGAGAGAACACAACTTTTTGGTTTTTTAAAAAAAGGCTTTTCTCTTTTCCTATTTGTTAGTGCTTAGCTTTACTGAGTTTTAAAAGATTGGCTAAAATTTTGTTAAAACATAAGCACTTAGACAATGAAGGAAAGCTGGAGTTGCTGCACATGATGTCTAACATTATGTCAAGGAATCAGATCGGGCTGCACAATGCACAAGGCAAGATAAAATGTCAAATGAAGAATTGAAGCTGCAGGATCCACGATGTCGGATACAATGTCCAGGACATCCTGCCCGAAAATACTGGACACATAAATCTATTATATCGTTAACAGATTGTGCAGGATCCACGATGTCGGATACAATGTCCAGGACATCTTGCCCGAAAATACTGGACACATAAATCTGTTATATCTTTAACAGATTAATGTGCAGTTAGCAACAGATTTGGCGATCTATCTTTAGGAACGAATTAAAAGATAATTAAAGTTCGAATTACAAACTTGAATAGTTCGTTCAGGGATTAAAGATTAAAGATAAAAACTAAAAGATCAAACTATATCTTTTAGATCTTTAAGTGCAGATTTTTTTAGGAGAATGATAGATTTCATCCAGCGCAAGTTGTTGCAGCCCAGATACGCACACTGCTATATAAACATGAAGGCTGCACGAGTTCTGTACCAAGTCCGAGATTGAAGAGTTATTTTGTGAGTTTTGGGACTTGAGTGTTTTGTGAGCCACCTTGATGTTACTCTAACATCAAGTGTTGGACCTGAGTGTGTAGAGTTGATCTCTTTTGTTCAGAGAGCAATCTCTGGTGTGTATTTGAATTAATTGTAAACACGGGAGTGTGTTTGAGAGGGAGTGAGAGGGGTTTCTCATATCTAAGAGTGGCTCTTAGGTAGAGGTTGCACGGGTAGTGGTTAGGTGAGAAGGTTGTAAACAGTGGCTGTTAGATCTTCGAACTAACACTATTTTAGTGGATTTCCTCCCTGGCTTGGTAGCCCCCAGATGTAGGTGACGTTGCACCGAACTGGGTTAACAATTCTCTTGTGTTATTTATTTGTTTAATCTGTTCATACAGTCAAATATAATCTCCATGTTCTGAAGCGTGATGTCGTGACATCTGGTACGACATCTGTCATCGGTATCAGAATTTCAATTGGTATCAGAGCAGGCACTCGAAATCACTGAGTGAGATCTAGGGAGATAAATTCTGATGAACATGGAGAAAGAAGGAGGACCAGTGAACAGACCACCAATTCTGGATGGAACCAACTATGAATACTGGAAAGCAAGGATGGTGGCCTTCCTCAAATCACTGGATAGCAGAACCTGGAAAGCTGTCATCAAAGGCTGGGAACATCCCAAGATGCTGGACACAGAAGGAAAGCCCACTAATGAATTAAAGCCAGAAGAAGACTGGACAAAAGAAGAAGACGAATTGGCACTTGGAAACTCCAAAGCCTTGAATGCTCTATTCAATGGAGTTGACAAGAATATCTTCAGACTGATCAACACATGCACAGTGGCCAAGGATGCATGGGAGATCCTGAAAACCACTCATGAAGGAACCTCCAAAGTGAAGATGTCCAGATTGCAACTATTGGCTACAAAATTCGAAAATCTGAAGATGAAGGAGGAAGAGTGTATTCATGACTTCCACATGAACATTCTTGAAATTGCCAATGCTTGCACTGCCTTGGGAGAAAGAATGACAGATGAAAAGCTGGTGAGAAAGATCCTCAGATCTTTGCCTAAGAGATTTGACATGAAAGTCACTGCAATAGAGGAGGCCCAAGACATTTGCAACATGAGAGTAGATGAACTCATTGGTTCCCTTCAAACCTTTGAGCTAGGACTCTCGGATAGGGCTGAAAAGAAGAGCAAGAACTTGGCGTTCGTGTCCAATGATGAAGGAGAAGAAGATGAGTATGACCTGGATACTGATGAAGGTCTGACTAATGCAGTTGTGCTCCTTGGAAAACAGTTCAACAAAGTGCTGAACAGAATGGACAGGAGGCAGAAACCACATGTCCGGAACATCCCTTTCGACATCAGGAAAGGTAGTGAATACCAGAAAAGGTCAGATGAAAAACCCAGCCACAGCAAAGGAGTTCAATGCCATGGGTGTGAAGGCTATGGACACATCAAAGCTGAATGTCCCACTCATCTCAAGAAGCAGAGGAAAGGACTTTCTGTATGTCGGTCTGATGATACAGAGAGTGAACAAGAAAGTGATTCTGACAGAGATGTGAATGCACTCACTGGGAGATTTGAATCTGCTGAAGATTCAAGTGATACAGATAGTGAAATCACTTTTGATGAGCTTGCTATATCATATAGAGAACTATGCATCAAAAGTGAGAAGATTCTTCAGCAAGAAGCACAACTAAAGAAGGTCATTGCAAATATGGAGGCTGAGAAGGAGGCACATGAAGAGGAGATCTCTGAGCTTAAAGGAGAAGTTGGTTTTCTGAACTCTAAACTGGAAAACATGACAAAATCAATAAAGATGCTGAATAAAGGCTCAGATATGCTTGATGAGGTGCTACAGCTTGGGAAGAATGTTGGAAACCAGAGAGGACTTGGGTTTAATCATAAACCTGCTGGCAGAATAACCATGACAGAATTTGTTCCTGCCAAAAACAGCACTGGAGCCACGATGTCACAACATCGGTCTCGACATCATGGAACGCAGCAGAAAAAGAGCAAAAGAAAGAAGTGGAGGTGTCACTACTGTGGCAAGTATGGTCACATAAAGCCCTTTTGCTATCATTTACATGGCCATCCACATCATGGAACTCAAGGTCGCAGTAGCGGAAGGAAGATGATGTGGGTTCCAAAACACAAGACTGTTAGTCTTGTTGTTCATACTTCACTTAGAGCATCAGCTAAGGAAGATTGGTACCTAGATAGCGGCTGTTCCAGACACATGACAGGAGTTAAAGAATTCCTGGTGAACATTGAACCTTGCTCCACTAGCTATGTGACATTTGGAGATGGCTCTAAAGGAAAGATCATTGGAATGGGAAAGCTAGTCCATGATGGACTTCCTAGTTTGAACAGAGTACTGCTGGTGAAGGGACTGACTGCAAACCTGATCAGCATCAGTCAGTTGTGTGATGAAGGATTCAATGTAAACTTCACAAAGTCAGAATGCTTGGTGACAAATGAGAAGAGTGAAGTTCTAATGAAGGGCAGCAGATCAAAGGACAACTGTTACCTATGGACACCTCAAGAAACTAGTTACTCCTCCACATGTCTATTCTCCAAAGAAGATGAAGTCAGAATATGGCATCAAAGATTTGGACATCTGCACTTAAGAGGCATGAAGAAAATCATTGACAAAGGTGCTGTTAGAGGCATTCCCAATCTGAAAATAGAAGAAGGCAGAATCTGTGGTGAATGTCAGATTGGAAAGCAAGTCAAGATGTCCCACCAGAAGCTTCAACATCAGACCACTTCCAGGGTGCTGGAACTACTTCACATGGACTTGATGGGGCCTATGCAAGTTGAAAGCCTTGGAGGAAAGAGGTATGCCTATGTTGTTGTGGATGATTTCTCCAGATTTACCTGGGTCAACTTTATCAGAGAGAAATCAGACACCTTTGAAGTATTCAAGGAGTTGAGCCTAAGACTTCAAAGAGAAAAAGACTGTGTCATCAAGAGAATCAGGAGTGACCATGGCAGAGAGTTTGAAAACAGCAAGTTTACTGAATTCTGCACGTCTGAAGGCATCACTCATGAGTTCTCTGCAGCCATTACACCACAACAAAATGGCATAGTTGAAAGGAAAAACAGGACTTTGCAAGAAGCTGCTAGGGTCATGCTTCATGCCAAAGAACTTCCCTATAATCTCTGGGCTGAAGCCATGAACACAGCATGCTACATCCACAACAGAGTCACACTTAGAAGAGGGACTCCAACCACACTGTATGAAATCTGGAAAGGGAGGAAGCCAACTGTCAAGCACTTCCACATCTTTGGAAGTCCATGTTACATTTTGGCTGATAGAGAGCAAAGGAGAAAAATGGATCCCAAGAGTGATGCAGGGATATTCTTGGGATACTCTACAAACAGCAGAGCATATAGAGTATTCAATTCCAGAACCAGAACTGTGATGGAATCCATCAATGTGGTTGTTGATGATCTAACTCCAGCAAGAAAGAAGGATGTCGAAGAAGATGTCAGAACATCGGGAGACAATGTAGCAGATACAGCTAAAAGTGCAGAAAATGCAGAAAATGCAGAAAACTCTGATTCTGCTACAGATAAACCAAACATCAATCAACCTGACAAGAGTCCCTCCATTAGAATCCAGAAGATGCACCCCAAGGAGCTGATTATAGGAGATCCAAACAGAGGAGTCACCACAAGATCAAGGGAGATTGAGATTGTCTCCAATTCATGCTTTGTCTCCAAAACTGAGCCAAAGAATGTGAAAGAGGCACTGACTGATGAGTTCTGGATCAATGCTATGCAAGAAGAATTGGGGCAATTCAAAAGGAATGAAGTTTGGGAGCTAGTTCCTAGACCCGAGGGAACTAATGTGATTGGCACCAAGTGGATCTTCAAGAACAAAACCAATGAAGAAGGTGTTATAACCAGAAACAAGGCCAGACTTGTTGCTCAAGGCTACACTCAGATTGAAGGTGTAGACTTTGATGAAACTTTCGCCCCTGTTGCTAGACTTGAGTCCATCAGACTATTACTTGGTGTAGCTTGCATCCTCAAATTCAAGCTGTACCAGATGGATGTGAAGAGTGCATTTCTGAACGGATACCTGAATGAAGAAGTCTATGTGGAGCAGCCAAAGGGATTTGTAGATCCAACTCATCCAGATCATGTATACAGGCTCAAGAAGGCTCTCTATGGATTGAAGCAAGCTCCAAGAGCTTGGTATGAAAGGCTAACAAAGTTCCTTACTCAGCAAGGGTATAGGAAGGGAGGAATTGACAAGACTCTCTTTGTTAAACAAGATGCTGAAAACTTGATGATAGCACAGATATATGTTGATGACATTGTGTTTGGAGGGATGTCGAATGAGATGCTTCGACATTTTGTCCAACAGATGCAATCTGAATTCGAGATGAGTCTTGTTGGAGAGCTGACTTATTGTCTGGGACTCCAAGTGAAGCAGATGGAAGACTCCATATTCCTATCACAAAGCAAGTATGCAAAGAACATTGTCAAGAATTTTGGGATGGAAAATGCCAGCCATAAAAGAACACCTGCACCTACTCACTTGAAGCTGTCAAAGGATGAAGCTGGCACCAGTGTTGATCAAAGTCTGTACAAAAGCATGATTGGGAGCTTACTATATCTAACTGCAAGCAAACCTGATATCACCTTTGCAGTAGGTGTTTGTGCAAGATATCAAGCCAATCCCAAGATAAGTCACTTGAATCAAGTAAAGAGAATTCTGAAATATGTAAATGGCACCAGTGACTATGGGATTATGTACTGTCATTGTTCAGATTCAATGCTGGTTGGATATTGTGATGCTGATTGGGCTGGAAGTGCAGATGATAGAAAAAGCACTTCTGGTGGATGTTTCTATTTGGGAAACAATCTTATTTCATGGTTCAGCAAGAAGCAGAACTGTGTGTCCCTATCTACTGCAGAAGCAGAGTATATTGCAGCAGGAAGCAGCTGTTCACAACTAGTTTGGATGAAGCAGATGCTGAAGGAGTACAATGTCGAACAAGATGTCATGACATTGTACTGTGACAACATGAGTGCTATTGATATTTCTAAAAATCCTGTTCAACACAGCAGAACCAAGCACATTGACATTAGACATCACTATATCAGAGATCTTGTTGATGATAAAGTTATCACACTGGAGCATGTTGCCACTGAGGAACAAGTAGCAGATATTTTCACAAAGGCATTGGATGCAAATCAGTTTGAAAAGCTGAGGGGCAAGCTGGGCATTTGTCTGCTAGAGGAGTTATAGCAATTACTTCTATCTGAACGTGCTCAAACTTCTCACTCAACATTAATAGCACGTTCACTACTGTGCCAAAACAAATTCAGCCTTCGTTTCACACGTCCCCCTACATTCCTCATTCAAACTTACATTTTCGTGGCAATCTCGTTTTCATCAGCATTCCCCAATACTTCTCAGATATTCACGAAACCACTCCAAAAGCTCTGCTTCTCCATGGCTACCTCACCAAAAGATACTGCAGCTCCTGGTTCACCCTCTGTACCATCATCTCCATCATCCACCAAAGCACCATCAAACCAGGAACGACCTGAATTCCATATCCAACCCATACAAATGATTCCTGGTCAAGCCCCTGTTCCTGAGAAACTGATCCCCAAAAGACAACAGGGAGTGAAGATTTCTGAAAACCCTAGCCTTGCAACAAGTCCTAGGGAAGTAGACACGGAGATGGATAAGAAGACCCGCAGTATTGTGAGTAACATTTTGAAAAATGCTTCTGTCCCTGATGCTGATAAAGATGTTCCAACATCTTCCACCCCAAATGTTTCTGTCCCTGATGCTGATAAAGATGTTCCAACATCTTCCACCCCAAATGCTGAAGTCCTCTCTTCATCCAGCAAAGAGAGATCAACAGAGGAAGAGGATCAAGCCACAGAGGAGACCCCTGCACCACGGGCACCAGAACCTGCTCCAGGTGACCTCATTGACCTAGAAGAAGTAGAATCTGATGAGGAACCCATTGCCAACAAGTTGGCACCTGGCATTGCAGAAAGACTACAAAGCAGAAAGGGGAAAACTCCCATTACTAGGTCTGGTCGAATCAAAACTATGGCACAAAAGAAGAGCACTCCAATCACTCCTACCACATCCAGATGGAGCAAAGTTGCAATCCCTTCCAAGAAGAGGAAAGAAATTTCCTCATCTGATTCTGATTCTAATGTCGAACTAGATGTTCTCGACATCAAGCGGGCCAAGAAATCAGGGAAAAAGGTGCCTGGAAATGTCCCTGATGCACCATTGGACAACATTTCATTCCACTCCATTGGCAATGTTGAAAGGTGGAAATTTGTTTATCAACACAGACTTGCTGTTGAAAGAGAACTGGGAAGAGATGCCTTGGCTTGCAAGGAGATCATGGACCTCATCAAGGCTGCTGGACTGCTGAAGACAGTCACCAAGTTGGGAGACTGTTATGAAAGCCTAGTCAGGGAATTCATTGTCAACATTCCCTCTGACATAACAAACAGAAAAAGTGATGATTATCAGAAAGTGTTTGTCAGAGGAAAATGTGTTAGATTCTCCCCTGCTGTGATCAACAAATACCTGGGCAGACCAACTGAAGGAGTGGTGGATCTTGCTGTTTCTGAGCATCAAATTGCCAAGGAAATCACTGCCAAACAAGTCCAGCATTGGCCAAAGAAAGGGAAGCTTTCTGCAGGGAAGCTGAGTGTGAAGTATGCAATTCTGCATAGGATTGGCGCTGCAAACTGGGTACCCACCAATCATACTTCCACTGTTGCCACAGGTTTGGGTAAATTTCTGTATGCTGTTGGAACCAAGTCCAAATTTAATTTTGGAAACTATATTTTTGGTCAAACTGTTAAGCATTCAGAATCTTTTGCTGTCAAATTACCCATTGCCTTCCCTACTGTATTGTGTGGCATTATGTTGAGTCAACATCCAAATATTTTAAACAACATTGACTCTGTGATGAAGAGAGAATCTGCTCTGTCCCTGCATTACAAACTGTTTGAGGGGACACATGTCCCAGACATTGTCTCGACATCAGGGAAAGCTGCTGATTCAGGTGCTGTGTCCAAGGATGCTTTGATTACTGAACTCAAGAACACATGCAAGGTGCTGGAAGCAACCATCAAAGCCACCACAGAGAAGAAAGTGGAGCTGGAACGCCTGATCAAAAGACTCTCAGACAGTGGCATTGATAATGGTGAAGCAGCTGAGGAAGAAGAAGAAGCCGCTGAGGAAGAAGAAGATGCAGCAGAGGATACAGAATCCGATGATGATGATTCTGAGGCCACCCCATGACCATCAGACCTTTATTTTTGCTTTTTACTCTTACTAGCTATAGGGGCATGTCCCTTTGAACAATTGATTGCTATTGGTCTGTAATATTTGCATGCATTCTACTTTTGTCAAATTCTGTCTAAAAAGGGGGAGTAATAGTATTATGTGCATGATTTATGATTTTGAGTAGTAGGATACGATGTATAGTAGTAGGATACGATGTATGCATGATTTATGATTTTGAGGGGGAGTTGTATGATACGATGTATGCATGATTCATGATTTTGAGGGGGAGACTGCTGCTGCTAATGATGACTGATGTAAGCTACTGTAACTACAAGTAGCTGATAGAAGATGCTGCAGCAAGAGCATGGAGACAGGAAGCTGATGTCACATGAGATGTCTTGACATCCTGGAAAAGACTAGTAGCTGATAGAAGATGCTGCAGTAAGAGCATGGAGACAGGGGGAGCAGAAAGCTGATGTCACGTGAGATGTCTTGACATCCTGGAAAAGACTTGTAGATTTGCAACTTGCAGAATTTTGCTGTCACCACTACAGAGACTGCTGTGCTTGATTACTCTGATAATGAAAGTTGCTGATCCCACTTGCATGACTGCTCGTACCTGCTCAGGAAGTGTCTAAGTATGTTTTAGACAAAATTTGCCAAAGGGGGAGATTGTTAGTGCTTAGCTTTACTGAGTTTTAAAAGATTGGCTAAAATTTTGTTAAAACATAAGCACTTAGACAATGAAGGAAAGCTGGAGTTGCTGCACATGATGTCTAACATTATGTCAAGGAATCAGATCGGGCTGCACAATGCACAAGGCAAGATAAAATGTCAAATGAAGAATTGAAGCTGCAAGATCCACGATGTCGGATACAATGTCCAGGACATCCTGCCCGAAAATACTGGACACATAAATCTGTTATATCGTTAACAGATTGTGCAGGATCCACGATGTCGGATACAATGTCCAGGACATCTTGCCCGAAAATACTGGACACATAAATCTGTTATATCTTTAACAGATTAATGTGTAGTTAGCAACAGATTTGGCGATCTATCTTTAGGAACGAATTAAAAGATAATTAAAGTTCGAATTACAAACTTGAATAGTTCGTTCAGGGATTAAAGATTAAAGATAAAAACTAAAAGATCAAACTATATCTTTTAGATCTTTAAGTGCAGATTTTTTCAGGAGAATGATAGATTTCATCCAGCGCAAGTTGTTGCAGCCCAGATACGCACACTGCTATATAAACATGAAGGCTGCACGAGTTCTGTACCAAGTCCGAGATTGAAGAGTTATTTTGTGAGTTTTGGGACTTGAGTGTTTTGTGAGCCACCTTTATGTTACTCTAACATCAAGTGTTGGACCTGAGTGTGTAGAGTTGATCTCTTTTGTTCAGAGAGCAATCTCTGGTGTGTATTTGAATTAATTGTAAACACGGGAGTGTGTTTGAGAGGGAGTGAGAGGGGTTTCTCATATCTAAGAGTGGCTCTTAGGTAGAGGTTGCACGGGTAGTGGTTAGGTGAGAAGGTTGTAAACAGTGGCTGTTAGATCTTCGAACTAACACTATTTTAGTGGATTTCCTCCCTGGCTTGGTAGCCCCCAGATGTAGGTGACGTTGCACCGAACTGGGTTAACAATTCTCTTGTGTTATTTATTTGTTTAATCTGTTCATACAGTCAAATATAATCTCCATGTTCTGAAGCGTGATGTCGTGACATCTGGTACGACATCTGTCATCGGTATCAGAATTTCACTATTATTTTATTTTCTAAAGCACTTGCCACTTGTCCCATTTTGAGTGGAACAAAAAGGGTCCCCCTTTTTCTCTTGATGTGACTCATGCTCAGCCACATGAAGAGAAAAATCTGACCTTTTGAAACACTAAAATCCTGCCTCGATTTGCGTGTCGTTTCTCTGGTTCCAGTCCCTCATATTTCTCTGCACCCGTAGGGGCCAATTTTCGAAAGTAAGCAATATATATATATATATTAAAATGCTCAGAATGAAACCCCGAGCGTGGTTTAGAGGTTGGTTTTGTTAAAGTTTAAGTTGCACGCAAAACGATGATTTTTAGACTAATTAATTGAGAATTAACCTATACCCATCTAGTTATGGATTTCTCTTCCTTAATTAGCCTAACCCACGTATCTTTCCCCCAAAATACCTATTTCTACCAGGAATATATACTTATATACATACACTGAATAATACTTATATATATATAGCCATTCAAAATGCACCGTTTACAAAACTTCCGGGTAGAAATTTCCAGGATGTCACAGTTAGTCTTTTGAAATCTTTTGTATATGGGAAAGGGAAGAATCAAAAGAATTCTCAGACTGTGTCATTTTGAATTCTTTGACAAGGGAGAAGGGAGACACAAAAGAATTCAGGCGGTTAGTCCTTTATTCTTTTGGAAAAGGGAGAAGAGAGACACAAAAAGAATTCAGGCGGTTAGTCCTTAGCGAATTCTTTTTGGCAAAGGGAGAAGGGAATGAAAAAGATGAATAGCACAAGTTTTCAAGGTTTGGAAAACCAGCAAACTTTGGAAAGCTTTTGGCAAAAGGAAGAAGAAGAAGTTCAAAGACACTCAGAAATCAATGTGGAAAAATTGCTTGTGTAAAGAATGAATTGGAAAAAGATAGATGTATAGATTGATTGATTTGAAATGCAAAACAAAGCCTTGCTTTTATAGACTCTTCATGTCTGGTCAAGAAAACCATTAGAAGAGTTATGACTTTTAGAAAAACTTAAAATCAATTTGAAAAAGTCAAAAACTATTTGAAGAGTTACATCTTTTGATTTGTTCAAAAACCATCACTGGTAATCGATTACCAAATCAGTGTAATCGATTACCAAATCAGTGTAATCGATTACACAAAGCTTTTATTGTGAAAGAATGTGACTCTTCACATTTGAATTTGAATTTCAACATTCAAACACATTGGTAATTGATTACCAAAACATTGTAATCGAATACAGCTTTTTGAAATCAATTGGAACGTTGTAAATTCATTTGAAAGCTTTTTGAAAACCATTTTGTTACTGGTAATCGGTTACAATAATCTGGTAATCGATTACCAGAGACTAAAAACTCTTTGGTAAACAGGTTTTGAGAAAAATCCATGTGCTACTCAATTTTTGAAAAAACTTTTTCATACTTATCTTGATTAATTTTTCTCTTGATTCTTGAATCTTGAGTCTTGATCTTGATTCTTGGAAGCTTGAACCTTGAATCTTGATTCTTGATTCTTGAAATCAAGTTTCCTCTTGAACCTTGAAGTGTTGTTGATTCAATCTTGAACATCTTGAACTCATTCTTTGATTCTTGAGATCATCATCTTTGTTATCATGAAGTGTTCTTGACCTTTGAGGTTTTTGTCATCACCTTTGTTATCATCAAAACTTCTTTGAATCAATCTTGATTCATCATGAAGCTTGCTTCTACAATCTCCCCCTTTTTGATGATGACAACTTCTGAAATCAAGAAACACACACACACACACACACACTTTTTCCTAGTCGATCACTCTCATAGAATTCCATTCTCCCCCTTTGTTTTTGAATTAATGCTTCTCTTAAAATTAATTTGATTACTCATGTGAGTTCTTGATCTAATCTCTATTTCTCTCTCCTTTTGGCATCAACAAAAAGCCAAAGTGCATAACAAATTTGAAGCATGTAAATACAGCTAAGCATCCACACAACATTCATGAAAAATATAAACCAAATCATGAAGCAAGAACCATGAGGCAAGAACCATGAATAGATTAAATATAAAATCCACATAGTCAAATAACATAATTAATATTTGTTCAAACATACCATGCAAATAAAGAAATAGTAAATTGTTCAAATATCATCATAATATAGATTATTTGGATAAGTCACTCACATCTATTAGTCCTAATTCTCTTCTAATGTTGTAGAAGGTATCTTTTCTCAGTGGTTTTGTAAAGATGTCTGCAAGTTGATTTTTAGTATCTACAAATTATAAAACAACATCACCTTTTAGAACATGATCTCTAATAAAATGATGCCTAATTTCTATATGCTTGGTTCTAGAGTGAAGAACCGGATTTTTAGATATGTTTATGGCACTTGCGTTATCACCTTTTATGGGAATGTGATCTAATACTATTCCATAATCAGATAGTTGTTGCTTCATCCACAAAATCTATGCACAACAACTACCGGCAGAAATATATTCTGCTTCTGCTGTGGATAATGCTACACTATTTTGTTTCTTGCTATTCCAAGAAACAAGTGCAGACCCTATGAATTGACATGTACCACTAGTACTTTTCCTATCTGTTTTTGATCCAGCAAAATCCGAATCTGAGTATCCTACTAGATTGCATAAAGAATTCTTAGGGTACCATAATCCTAAACTAACTATTCCTAATAGATATCTTATGATTCTTTTTACTGCCATTAAATGTGAAAACTTTGGATTTGATTGAAATCTTGCACACATGCATACACTAAGCATAATATCTGGCCTACTTGCAGATAAGTAAAGTAGAGATCTAATCATACCTCTGTATTGCCTTGGATCAACAGGTTGACCGAATTCATCTTTGTCAAGATAACAACTTGTATTCATAGGAGTAGCCAAGTGTTTAGAGTTTTCCATTCCAAATTTCTTAATGAGTTCTTTGCAATAATTTGCTTGATTGACAAAGATCCCATCATTTGTTTGTTTGATTTGTAGTCCATGAAAGTAATTTAACTCACCCATCATGGTCATCTCAAACTCACTTTGCATATTAATAGAAAACTCCTTGCACAAAGATTCATTAATAGATCCAAAAATTATATCATCAGCATAAATTTGTACCAACAAGATATCATTATCAAGCCCTAGGAATTTACTTTCCCTCTAGTAAAATTTTTTTCTAATAGGAATTTACTTAATCTTTCATACCAAGCCCTAGGTGCTTGTTTTAAGCCATAAAGTGCCTTCTTTAATCTATAGACATGGTCTAGTTTTTGTGAGTCTTCAAACCCAGGAGGTTGTTCCACATATACCTCCTCTTGAATTAGACCATTTAAGAAAGCACTCTTGACATCCATTTGATATAGTTTAAAATTCATAATAGATGCATATGCTAATAACATCCTAATGGCTTCTAATCTAGCTATAGGTGCAAAAGTTTCTTCATAGTCTATACCCTCTTCTTGGTAATATCCTTTTGCTACAAGTCTAGCTTTATTCCTAATTACTATACCATTTTCATCCAATTTATTTCTAAATACCCACTTAGTTCCTATGATTGGATAATCTGAAGGTTTTTCTACTAATTACCATACATCATTTCTTTCAAATTGATTTAATTCTTCTTGCATAGCTACTATCCAATGGTCATCTATAATAGCTTCCTTAAAGTTTTTCGATTCTATTAATGAAACAAATGCCATATTATTGCATAAATCTTTAAGAAAGTGTCTAGTTGTTACCTCTTTTGAGATATCACCGATGATGTTGTCAAGAGGATGATTTCTTGAAGTTTTCCATTCTTTGGGAAGATTATCATTTTCTTGTGCTGTGTCATCTTGATCATCCTTGTCTTCATCATCTCTTTTTCTTTTCAGATTTCTTTCTTCATTTTGTGTATCTTCCAAAGTATCTGCAATATCATCAAGAAACTCCTTTCTCGGGGAGGTAATATTAGTTTCATCAAAAGTAACATGTATTGATTCCTCAATTGTCATGGTTCTTTTGTTGTATATTCTAAATGCTTTACTATGTAAGGAATACCCAAGGAAGATACCTTCATCTGCCTTAGCATCAAACTTTCCTAGGCTTTCTTTACCATTGTTTAGAACAAAACATTTACATCCAAAAACATGTAAATGTGCAATGTTTGGTTTTCTATTGTTGAAAAGTTCATATGGGGTTTTCTTAAGAATGGGTCTGATTAAGGCTCTGTCCATAATATAACATGCGGTGTTAACCGCTTCTGCCCAAAAGTATTTTGGAAGAGGTGTGTCATTTAAAAGAGTTCTAGCAATTTCTTCTAGGGCTCTATTTTTCCTTTCTACTACTCCATTTTGTTGGGGTGTCCTAGGTGCAGAAAAGTTGTGTTCTATGCCATATTCATCACAAAACATTTCAAAATCATTGTTTTCAAATTCACCTCCATGATCACTTCTAATGGAGATAATTTTGAGATTCTTTTTGTTTTGAATGACTTTGGCAAGTCTTCTAAATGCATGAAATGCATCATTTTTATGAGTAAGAAATAAAGTCCAAGTATACCTAGAATAGTCATCAACAATTACTAATGCATAGTAACTTCCACCAAAACTCATGACCCTAGATGGTCCAAACAAATCCATGTGTAATAATTGCAATGGTTGAGTGGTGGAAACAATATTTTTATATTTAAACGATACTTTTGTTTGTTTACCTTTTTGACATGCATCACATAACTTATCTTTTTCAAATTTTAATTTAGGCAAACCAATAACTAGATCTTTTGAAATTAATCTATTTAGATGATCCATGTTAATATGAGCAATTCTTTTATGCCATAACCATGGATCACAATCTTTACTTAAAAAGCATCTATCATTTTCAGATTTTTGTTTTAAATCAATCATGTAAACATTATTTTCTCTAAAACCTATATGTTCAATATCTTTGTCATGCTCATGCTTAATAACATATTTTTCAGAATCAAACAATACTTTATATCCTCTATCACATAATTGACTAACACTTAATAAGCTATGCTTCAAACCTTCTACAAGCAACACATTTTCAATAGAAGTAGAAGAACTCGTACCTATTATACCGACTCCAATAATTTTGCCTTTGTTGTTGTGACGTGCCCACTTTTCTTGGGGGAAATGGTTGTGAATTTGGATACATCTCCCGTCATGTGCTTGGAACATCCACTGTCTATGTACCACTTCTTCCTTACAGAATCTTCTTTGTTATTCTCATCAGATTTTGTCATGAGACACAAGTTGACTTGGTCTTCATCATGATCTTGGAATAACCTATTTCTGAAAATACTTTTGAAAAACAAAGAATCTAAAGAGGCCATTAATCTTGAAGTGGTTAAACTTTCTACAAGATACCTGCTCTGATACCACTTGTTGGATCAAGTGGCCTCAGAATAATTAAGAAGGGGGGGTTGAATTAATTATTCCTAAACCTTTACTAATTAAAAATTTACTCTTATAAGGCTTTTACTATGTTGTTAAGTGAATAAAGAGTAGAAGAGAAACTTAACCAAAAGTAACAGTGGAAATTAAAAGAGTAGGGAAGAAGGAGACTGGTCGAGGCCATACCCGAATCAAATAAACATTAAAATGTAGTAACTAGAAGTGATCCTAGGTCATTTCCCAACGAGCAATGATAAACCAAATGTTCATAACAGATAGTAGGAAATAGTAACAAATTAGGGGGGGGAGGGGTTGTTTGCTTTTCTAAATTAAATAGCGAGTAAAATTGAATTAGAAAAATATCAGAATTAAAATACATTGCTTCCCCTTGATTCACAAGCAAGTCTCTTATCCTAGGTTGCGAGAATTTATCCTTTATCAGTTTAACCACTTAATCCAACCCTAAATTAAATTACTAAGCGAAATTTAACATAAGGCATTCATTATGTGATTAAGTAACACATACACCAATTACTCATAAACGATCATTAAGCATGAACGTAAATTAAGCGCAGAGACAATTAATCAAGCACTAAGCATGCATGAATTAATAACAAAAAATTTAGAGTAATTAGTTAAGAGGAAAAACTAAACAGACTTTAACAGTAATAATAGAACCTCAAAGAGAACTGCGCTTGATCCTCAAGAGAAAGCAACGCTGGGGACTTAGTCTTCCATTAATCAATAGATAACGAACTTATAAATTGAAGAACGAAATTTTATTGCTACTGGAATTGCAAAACGAAAAAAAAATGTCTCAAAGAAAAAGCCTAAAACTAAAAAACGAAAATAGGGGAGAGAGAAGATAGAGGGCCTAAACTAGAACTTTGGTGCTGTTATATAGTTTTTCCAGCCCCAAAGCTTACAAATCTGTTTTAAATCAAAGCCCATAAATAAAATAAAATAAAATCAAATCTATATAAGATAAGATAAGATAAGATCTAGATGAAATAATATCTAGATGAGATCAAATCTAAATATTATCATGATAAGATAAGATCTAATTTTGTAGAATAAAATAGTCTGCCCTCTTCAAGCCCAAGCCCAATTCTGGATTCAAGCCCAATGCTTCATTAATTCCTGAAATTATATTAAAAACATCAAATTAGCTGAATGGGCCCAAATAATAAAACTGCCAAATTAAATTGACAATTAAGACTAATCAATACTTAAAATGGTGCAAAAAGGGTTAAGAAATAGGAGAAAATAATGGCACATCAAAACCCCCCATACTTAGCCTTTTTCACTCCTAGGCAAAATGAAATAAAGAACAAAATCCAAGGATATCAAAGAGAGACAAACAAAACATTTACATATTTCTAAATGAACATCAAGGAATGAAAGGAATGGGTAACATCTAACAAGAAGAGATCCAAAGAGTCAAGACATTCGTAAAAATCATCCAAGCAACCCAATCATGGCAAAATAGTAAATCTGCTCAATAATGAAAAGTGATAAAGCCTCAAAAGATATACACTCTATCTCTCAAGTGTCTATGCTACTGTTTACTCTCGAAGCACCCATGAAAACAAACACCACATAGACTTGGCAAAATTCTAAAATTGACAAACAACTTGACAAACATATGCACATGAGGATCAAAAGGTCTTTAAAGGTTGTAATGGGGCCAAGGACAAGGTAGGGAAAATATGGAATAAGTAGCTAAATCCCAAAGGAATAGAGGAGCAATGAGGAATAAGTGGAAATTAAGCTCAAGTAGTAAACCCAAACACTCTAATATCAACAAAATCAAAAAAGGTTCCCAAATCAAGTCCTCATATCAAGACCTTATTTATTCAACTTCACTTCTTTTTTTTGAATAGTACGAGTTTGCAGCAACTGATTTTTTTTTCATTTTCTTTTACAGTATGAAATTGAAGATTAAAGCAAGAACTAGGCAATATATATATATATATATATATGCATACATAAAGCATGGCCAAATAAAACATTAAGCATGGCCAAAAATCATATCTTCCAATGAAACATACCCCCCCCCCCACACTTATTCCCAAAACAATTCCAAAGCTCTAAAATTCCTTAAAGGTAAGGTGATAACATGGTTTTTCGCTTAAGGCTTGTAATGAGCTTTAAAACAAAGAAAGGGGATATAGGCTCAAAGGGGCTATCAAAGGAATTAATTCAAGGTAAGTCCATTTGGCTAGAAGCTTATAAGAACAAAATTGCCTAAATCATTTACAAATATGCATGTGAATTAGGAAGCATCAACAAGAATAAAGCCAAGGCTATTGTGCAAGCAATCAATGGGGCAAAACACACCAAAAGATTATGATGATGGATGGCTCAAATTCTCACAAAGGTAAACTTATCACTTTCAAATTGAGCTTTCAAAACTATCATGACATGTAGAGGAAAATCAAGGATTTCAAATCACAAAATGTCAAGAGACTTTTATTTTCAGAACAGTTACCCATTACTTGAACATATCCTATAATTCAAAGACAAACATGCAAATTTAACACAACAAAACTAACAAAATTAAACTAATTTAGCACAACTAACAAAACTAACAAAACTAGCAAAACCAAAGAACACTCCCCCCATACTTAAACAACACATTGTCCTTAATGTAGCACAAGTAAAAGATTAAAAGCAATTAAACCATCAAATAGAATCGGAAAAATGTAATAAAAGTAAAGAAGGAGATAGGAAAGAAAAACTCCGTAAGTCATGGTGGAGGAAGAGTAGGGTGGAGTAAGGAAGTCTCTTCCACCACTACGTCCACTAAATAAGGGTTTGTGAGGAATGGCTTAAGTCGGTGCCCATTGACCTTGAAGCTCTTGTTCGTGGAGTCGCTTTTGATCTCAACTGTACCATAAGGAAAAACATTAGTAACAACAAAAGGACCAATCCACTTAGACCTCAACTTACCACTCATGAGTCCAAGCTTAGAATTATACAATAACACTTTTTGCCCAACCATGAAGTCCTTCTTAATTATCATGCTATCATGGAACTTCTTGGTCTTTTCTTTGTAGAACTTGGCATTCTCATACGATTCTAGGCAGATCTCATCTAACTCACTCAGTTGCAACTTTCTTTCTTCACCAGCTTGATCCATAGAGAAGTTGCAGGTCTTCACTGCCCAGTATGCTTTGTGCTCAATCTCCACTAGAAGATGACATGCCTTTCCAAAGACAACTTGATAAGGAGACATTCCTATGCACCCTTTGTATCGCGGCCAACAAGCCCGTTGACACACGGAGATTTACGTCATCTTCCGCGCAGACAATTTCTGCCATACTGACACTGGAGTCACGTGACAGGCGAAGATACCCGAGTGGTTATCCGTTTAAAATTTCTTTTGCTATCTATGAGACTCAAAGCATGATAGCACGCAGAGACTAACGTCGTCTTTTGCACCCTTTGTCAATCGCGGCCAACAAGCCTGTTGAGACGCGAAGATTTACGTCATCTTCCGCCCAGACAATTTCTGTCATACTGACACTGGAGTCACATGCCATGCGGAGATACCCGAGTGGTTATCCATTTAAACCTTTTTTTGCTATCTCTAAGACTCAAAGCATGATAGCACGCAGAGACTAATGTCGTCTTTTACACCTTTTGTCATCCAGAGGCGGCTGGCCCGATGACATGCAGGAACCAGTTGGTCCCACATTTTTACCTTTATCATTCAAGAGCAGCAAGTTGGGTGGTAAACGCGCATAGACGAATTTTGTGCCTTTGTCATCCAGGGACAACGAGTCAGTTGCATGCGAAGATATCTTATGGTCACCCGCGACTTTCGTCAACTGAGAGGAACGAAATTAGTGTCTTATCTTTACTTCCCTTTTATCTCCAATAAAAGACAAGTAAAGAGGGGCAACTGTCATACCCTAATTTCGTCCGGGGACCATTGTTTGGTGGCATGCAACTTTTGTTTGACCACTTCGAGGTGCTTGGCACCCATCGTTAGGCAACTCGTGAAGTTCCGTGACATGCCGGAAATCAAAAGAAAGCATTGATGCACAATCCGTGAAGTTCCGTGACATGCTGGAAATCAAAAGAAAGCATCGTTGCATAATTCGTGAGGTTCCGTAACATTTCGGAAGTCAAAAAAGGGATGATTATGTAATCCGCAAGGTTCCGTAACATTACGAAAGGAAAACAAATGTCGTTACGAAATTCGTAAAGTTTCGTAACGTTACGAAAAAAGAATCACCAAAAAAGAGCAAGGGGTGTATTTAGTAAAAATGAGGGTGCAAATAGAAATCAGGTCCACTTGGGCCTTCCAGGATGTTCCTCCAGAAGGCGGTTGCTTCTGGAGGAAGAAACCTTGCTCGCCTGGGCGAGCTGGGTGGCAAGCTCCTCCCCTATTTTCCTATAAATAGGGAGAGGAGTGAAGATGAAAAATGTTCAGCCCCTTCTGGTATTTCGAGATCACTTAAAATTAGTGAAAAAAAATTGTTTCCGTGAAGAAAATCCAAGCCGAGGTGCTTCCGTAGCATTTTCGTAACATTTCTGTGGGTGATTTCACGAAGATTTTCAGCCGTTCTTCAATCGTTCTTTGTCGTTCTTCGGTCTTCAACCGGTAAGTTCCCGAAATCGAACTTTTCAATTCATTCTATGTACCCTTAGTGGTCCTCATTTGTTTTCACGTGCTTTTATTTTCATTTCATTTACTTTCCGTACCCCCTTTTGACGTGCTTTAGTCATTTACTTAAGTCATTTTCTCCCCTAATCAAAAATAAAATAAATTTCCACCGATCATTTGAATTGTAACATCCGTTAATTTCTGTTAAAATCAAATCCGATCGTTCGGTCATGCCGTAACCACGTTGGAAACCAAAAAGAGGTAAAATAAAAAATATCTTTTAGTAAAATAAATCAAAAAAATCAATCGGACGTTTTTCTTTGGGATTTCTCTTTCTTAATCGAATCGACTAATAACCAAAGTGAAACTTAGGCTAAAATCAATTCATAAACCAAAACTTTTGTCATCGCCTAAAAAAGCCATTTTCAAAGGTCCAACGCCTTGAAATGGTCTTTTCCGCTTTTATTGGTTAAGTGTAGATTTCTAAAATGCCTAAAATCGATAGCCCATGGGCTCAAAATCTACCCTAAGGCTCATGAGAACCCTAGGGCCTTCCCTTGGATCTCTGGCCAAATCTACTTGGAGTCTTCTATCCAATGCCCTTGCGGGGTAGGATTGCATCATTCCCTCCACCTTGGAAAGGATTTGACCTCAAATCTTGAGGTTCTTCATACTCTGTGTGGTGTCCCTAAATAATGATTGGTTTAATAGTAATAAATTAAATAGCATAAACCATGGGAATTTTTTTTTTTTGTTTTTCACGGTAATTAAATTCAGAAGGAAACTCATCACTATAGAGTTCTGAATGGCCAGTTCATAACTCTATTCGGATTCATTTCTTTCTGATCACTCATAACCTCTAAACTATTTTGCTCTTTCAAAAATATACCAGCCATCATTTAGGTCGTCATGTAAAAAATAATAAGATGCGGTCGGTAAACTCTTTTCAAGTAAGTTTGTCAACATTTCCTTTTCAAGTAACAGATCAAACATAATTATATTTATCATCTAAAACTGTCCAAACTATGAGAGTTTACAAAATAACATAGTGACATCCAGAGCAAAGGTAACAACTGTGGTGGCTTCAGCCACAATATATACAATCATCAAAATTTCTATACAACAGGTCTACCCACCCAAAAATCAAAAGAGTAAACCTAGCAGTCTGATCTAGATACACCCACCCACAAAAAGTATGTACGCCTAGTCTGAGGAGCCGTCTGCTACGATGAAGAGTCGTCACTATTCGCTATCCCTACAGGGCCGCTCTCCTCTGTGGAGTCTGCCTCAGATGCTGACATAACATCCTCTGAGAATCAACATCAGGGAGTGGGTCCTCATCATCCTCTGGGAAGTCAAGGGCATCCACAGCAGGTTCAGGAGGTAACTCTTCTGGGTCCTCTTCAAGATCATCTTCAGAGGATGACACCTCTATCACTTGAACTGGCTCCGCTAGTCGATATGGAGTAGGTGTAGGTAATATCCATTCCACAGGCTGCTGAAGTGTGCGTGCGGGTTCCTCAGGATGTACTAATGAAGTAGCAGTGAGTCGAATTGTGCCACAGAATCGGCACCTCTCATTGCCTTCGAGGGTCTCCCAAACACCCTCTAGGCACTCCATCCCAACACGATCATGGATCAACTGCGCTGCCATCGCGATCTACAAGAGATAAAAGGAAGAGGGTAGACTCTTTCACAAGAAATCTAACTACAGGTAACAATACAATGCGTCCCATAACCGCTACGCATTGTCAAAAGGTCTCTCTCAAGGGATTTCCTCTCTGGTAATCGATTACCAAAGTATGTAATCGATTACCAGTGCCCAAACACGAATTACTCAGCCTTTGCACATGGAAATCTACAAATTACACTGTGTAATCGATTACACCTAAATGGTAATCGATTACTAGTTCCCTATCACCTTGTGTAATCGATTACACACCATTGGTAATCGATTACCAGAGGCCATTTAACATTTTGTCTGCATTTTTAAGCCCTGTAATCGATTACACACCCTTGGTAATCGATTACCAGAGGCCATTTAACATCCTGTCTCCATTTTTAAGCCTTGTAATCGATTACACACCCTTGGTAATCGATTACCAGAGGCTAAATTTCAGTTACCACCCAAGATACATAACTGGCCAGCCGCCACACAAGCTTCCTTGCTTCGTGGACTTTGTTCTTTTATTGGTTGACTGCCAGGAGCTCGCCTGTTTAGGTACGTCACAGGTTCTCACTGACTGACTATGCCCGAGTTGGGTCAGGATTAGTCAAGCTTGGTTTTGGGCAATAGCACCCCACCTGACGTCCCCAAGGTCTCCTGACCCCCGCGACATATCTCCAGGTACCACTCTGTGCTCAACAAACAAAAGTAGGAACACTGACTCTTCCACGCTTTCTCGCATCAAGCTTAGTGGATTATGGGGTACCTGTCATATGTGGTACTAGGTGGCGATCGGGCGATGGCGCAAATCAACTCTCCCACTTCCACAAGTCAAACATGAACCCACCATCCCCAGTTGCCCACCTTTCAACTGAGCTCACGCACTCCTACGTAGCCCTTATCCTCGTTCCTCTCAGCACTGGGTCCCCATCAACCCCTCCAAGCTTCCACAATATCCAAGCAATTCAATTCCAAATATCATGAAACTACCTTAAACCAAGAAAACATAGTAGAGGCAGAAAACTTTGTCCAAAACTCACTCAAATACCATAGCTTTCCTTACTCGTATACCCCAGTAACATTCTCTTTGTTCCGATTCGTTAACCGTTGGGATCTGCTAGAAAATTCCTGGAACCCGAGATGTACTACTCTTCCCATGACTAGCAATGCCAACCATTTTTCTACACTATGTTAAAAAAAACTGCTGCACAATTTTGACAACATTTTTCTGCATAATATGGCAGATTTCGAAATCCAACTTGCCCACATCCAATTTTGCTCAAATTGGATCCTACAAGTCCTAAATCATGTATAAATCATATTTAAACCAAAAGCAAACTTCAGACCAAGGCAAATCAAAATATAGGTATCCAAAACTCACCAATTTAGTGAATTTTCAAGGTTTGAAAGGTGAAAATGAGAATTGGGTAATTTTGGGGTAAACTCTCATCTCAATCAAGTCTATAACATTAATTTAGACTTGTTCAAACTGGTTTTAAGGTGAAAACTCCACCGATTCAAAATTTGACCTCTCAACACCCAATTTACCCTAGAAATGGCTCTTTTCTTTCACATTTGTCAGTCATTTTTCTTATTTGCTCTGCCCAAGCTTTCCTACAAGTCCTAATTGACATTTTAAACTAGGATCAACTCACTTTAGACTCCAATTTCCACTAACCCCAAATTTGGCTTTTCTAACCCTTAAAATCTCACACTTTTCTACCTACAACATTATCATTCTCACATTTAACCCTAAGTTAACTCTCCCCATCATCTCTACCAGTTTTCTATCAACAATTTCAGCATGCATACATCACAAAGCATCATCATAAAACCCTAAATCAGCATGGGTAATTTTACTCACATCAAACATGTCAAGTTTAGCATGATTTCAACAAGTTCCTTCACAAATAACTACCCTAATGCATCAACCTAGTAGAACTACCCATCATAGCTCCCAAAAACCCAACACCCACGAATTTCATGTGAGAAGAAGTTCACCCATACCTGAAATTTGAAGCCCCACGAAGTAGAGGTGTGCTTCAAGACTCCGAAAATGGCTTCTCCTTGCAATTTGGAGTAGAAATGAAGAAGAATTTTAGAGCTTCAATGGAGGCACAATGGAGAAGAAGAAGAAGAAGAGAAAAAGGCAACGTGGAAGGAGGGAGAAGTTTCTAAAATTTGCTGAAGGAAGAGAGAGAAGAGTTGGGCTTTTATAAAAAAATGATTTTCTTTTCCTTTTTTTTTAAAGTACTTGCCACATGTCTCATTTTAAGTGGAGCAAAAAGGGTCCACCTTTTTCCCTTGATTTGACTTCATACTCAGCCACAAGGAGAGAAAAATTTGACCTTTTGGATGCTGAAATTCTGCCTCGGTTTGCATGCCGCCTCTCTGGTTCCAATTCCTCGCATTTCTCTGCACCCGTCGGGGCCCGTTTTCGAAGGTAGGCAATATATATATCAAAACGCTCAGAATGAGACCCTGAGCGTGGTTCAGAGGTTGGTTTTTGTTAAATTTTAAGTTGCACACAAAATGACAATTTTTAAACTAATTAATTGTGAATTAATCTATAACTATCCAGTTATGGATTACTCTTCGTTAATTAGTCTAACCCGCGTATCTTTCTCCCAATGTACATACTTCTACCAAGAATATATATATATATATATATATATATATATATATATATATATATATACACACTGAATGATACATATATATATAATTATTTAAAATGTAACACTTACAAAATTCCGGGTAGAAATTCTAGGATGTCACACTCTGGGCTTCTTCCCTCAACACCTGTAAAAAGAACAAAAACATATGTATTAGTGGTGTTTGGTATATTGAAGTAAGGTAAGGTCTGAAAACCCCTTTCATGGACATCTTCCCATGAAGGAACATGGTTCCTCACCAACTCAATGAGTGGTGCTACAAGTATAGAAAAATATGGGACAAACCTTTTATAAAAGTTTGTTAAGTCATGGAAGCCCCAAATTTTTCTTATACTTGGTGGAGTGGGCCACTCAGGAATGACCTTTATTCTCTTAGGGTTCATGGGAACCCCTTGATCACTATATGAAAAATTAAGAAAAGTAATGCAATAAAACATACCTTTTTCTGTATTTTCATGTTGATTATTCCTACCAAAAAGTATGACAAACCTAAGGTTTCCCATATGAGTACCTAAGTTTGTATTAAAACCAAAAATAAGAACAAACCTACCAAATGAGTCCCTATGTACATGAATCATGAAGATGTTGGGTGCATGACTGATTTTACAAAAGAGGGTTGCAACACTCAACACATTCATCATATCACTTATTTTAGGGATTTAGTGCCTAATAATACCTATTTTGGGCACCAACAAAGCACAAGGATTTAAGCTCTTACGAACCAAACCCTCATCCAACAACTCCTTTTCTTGAGGAATAACCTCAAGCCCAAGAGGTGTGGCAATGCTAGCAAGTGTCTTTTTACAAAAGAGAAAATGTGTAGGTTGTCTAAGAGGGAAATTTTCTTTAATGTTTGTCTTTATTGGAAAATGAGTTTCCTTCTTAGCTAACCTCTTGGAGGAAACACTTACCTCCTTACACTTCTCTTTAACCACTGATGGTTGTCCTTCTTCTTGGGGGTAGATTTCTTCACTAGATTCTTCCCCTTTTGCTTCTTCACTTTCACTAGAGGAAGGTGAAGTAGTAGCATTATCTTGGCTACTATAAATGTCTTGGCCCCTCATAATCATGGTTTTTGTGGTGGGGCATTGAGAAGTAATGTGTCCTCTTCCAAGACATTTCTCTTGCATACTAGCCTTAGGGGCTTGTTTTTCTATTGTCTTCCCCTTATCATCTTTGGGCTTAGATGGTGTCACCCCTAAGATGCCTTGACCTTGGTCTTTCTTTGGATAAGAGTGAGAGCCATAAGATTTTGAAGTAGACTTCTTTTTAAGTTGTTGCTCTACCCTTATTTCCCAATCTAAGTTAGCCTCTACATTGTCCTTCCCATGGCAGTATGAGAGGTTAATGTTAGCCTCTTGAGGCTTTCTTTCCCTTTCTCTTCTATCGGAGTGAGGTCTAAGATGCGACCTATGCCTTCCTTCGTAATAGTCATGAAGTTCTTCACTTAGGCTCTTGCAAGAGTTATGACTACTATAGGAGGCATGTTTTTCTCTTTTCATTTCTTTCATTATTTTTCTTATTTCTTCCTTTCTTATTTTCTTTCTTTCATCTTGATTATTTCTTCCACTCTTTTTTTCCCTTTTTCTTTTCTCTCTTGTTTTTCTTTCCATAACTCGAGGGAACTCAACTCATCTAAGATTCTAGATAAAGGGTATTTATGACTAGTACCCTCGCCATTAACACTAGATGAATGGTGACTCATGTTGGTTCCTAAGTTGTGGTACTTTCTTGTTGGAGGTTTGAAAACAAAAGGTAAAAGAAACTATGGTTGAAACTAGCCAAAATAAACACTAAAAGAGGTGTGAAAGATAAGGTAAAAAACTAATTGGTAAAAGGCAAGCTATCTAGGCGGTTTGATAATGGAAGGTAAAGGAAATAAGCTATGAAAGTAAGCAAGAAATGTAAACTAGGCGAATCCTAAGAGTGTTTGGATGACCACATTCAAGGTTCCCAACAAAACACTCACTATCCTAAGGAAAAATTGCCTAAAATTATTACATACAAATGGAAGTTTGGTAACCTATTGGAGGCTCCCAACACACTTCCAATGAAAGGCCTTTTGGTTACAAAACTTGAAAGCAATGAAGGTAAGTAAATTGCAAATTACAAAATTACAAAACAGTCCTCAATTTTGGTGGTTGTTCTCTCTTTGGTGATTCACTCAATTTGGAGTGCTTCTTAGTCCAATAGCTCTTAAGGTAGTTGGCCCCTTTCTTCTTGACTCAAATTCTTCAAGGGATGGCACCAATCCTCCTTCCAATTCCCTATATGGCAACCCACAACCAAGGAAACAAAGAGACAAGAAATAACCAAAGACCAAAAAAAATGAAATGAAATCTAAACCAATGGAGTTTTAAAAAGATAATTTTTCAAGAATTATTCAACAATTAAAGCAATGAAAAGGACATAGAAGCAAGCTAGGACTCAAAGAGAAACTTAGAATGGCACTAGAGTAGAGAAAAAAAACTATAAAAAATGACTCAACAAACCTCTAGCTTTGACACTTGTTTTCACAGTAATTTTCAATTGAAATTTAGGAACTAAGATTGGTATAACACAGGCACCAATTATAGAATAAATTTTGAGCCAAAACAACAATCACACTTCCCTTTCACTTTTTTTTTCCTGGATACTGATTTTTCTTCCAACTTGTGTGATTTTTAGTATTTTTTCCTTTTATCCAAATGACTTGGTTCTTTTTTTATAACTTTTTCCCAGATGTCTAGCAAATTCAGTAAACATTTCAGCTCAAAATTCAAAGTAACCAATTCTCAGTAATTTTTACAACTTTGCATGTCCAAGCTGCCAGCACCAGCAATTTTTTTTAAGCATGGTATATTGATTGCATTGGGCTTACTTTCAACCTTCCTATGTATGTCAAACTCACTAGGATTGTTTACCACAGTTTTAGAAGTTCAATATTCACTTAGGATCAACATTTCAGCCAGCAATTCAATCACCAAAACTCAAATTCACAATAGACACAATCATAAGGAAACCTAAAAGTTCAAGAAAAGGTTCACAATCAAAGACTCTCTAAGAATTTTGCTTGAACATGTTAAGGAATAATTAACATGAAAGATTTGACTCAAGTCAAATAATAGGCTAAGAGAATTTCATACACTCATGAAAAAATGAGTTAGAAATAGAAACAAGAAAAATAAAATTCAGCACAACATAAGAAATCTTATGTGACAACTTTCATGACCAGACATGACTTCTATGACAAAACTACAATAGGTGAACAAGTCACTCTAGATTTTTGAGGTTTTCTTCTACTTTAATATTTTTGTAAGAATTTTATGGTTTAGGTTTCATCCACAAAAAATAACAAGACAAAACTCAAAGGAACCTAAACTCAACACAATTCATGGTTCAAGAACAAGAACAAGAAATTTGAACCATAGAAAATCAAATCTAGCTTCTATAGCAAGTTTAATCGGTGGTAACTCTAAAGAATCATGTTAACAACATTTAGCACAAGACATGTGAGGAGATACATGGAGAAAAATGAAGAAACAACAATGGAAGAGAAGGTAAATAAAAAAATTAATGGAGGTTTAAGGAGCACCTACTTGAAGCTCTTGTGCTCTGATACCACGTGATGGAAGCTTGCTTGTGGAGCTTCTATGGAGGCTGGATCTTTGAGCTTCAATTAGGTCCTTTAATGGTGGTTTTCCACCATGGAGATGCAGCAGAAGACAAAGGAGAAGAGGTGAGAGGAGGCGCCATCCACTAGGGAATAAGCCATGGAAGAAGGAGTTTCACCACCAAGATGAGCCTTGGATAAGAAGCTTGGAGAGGATGCTTCAATGGAGGAAAAGAAAGAGGGAGAGAAAGAGAGTGGGGGGAGCACGAAATTGAAGGAAGAAAAAAAAGGGAGAGAAGTTGAACTTTGAGTTGTGTCTCACAAGACTCTCATTCATCAAAGTTACAACAAGTGTTACACATACTTCTATTTATAGACTAGGTAGCTTCCATGAGAAGCTTTCTTGAGAAAACTTCCTTGAGAAGCTTCTTTGAGAAAACTTCCTTGAGAAGCTAAAGCTTAGCTACACACACCCCTCTCATAACTAAGCTCACCTCCTTGAGAAGCTTCCTTAAGAAGATTCCTAAAGAAGCTAGAGCTTAGCTACACATACCTCTCTAATAGCTAAGTTCACCTCCTTGAGATGAGAAACTAGAGTTTAGCTACACACCCCTTATAATAGCTAAGCTCACCCCCATGGCAAAATACATGAAAATACAAAAAAAAATCCCTACGACAAAGACTACTCAAAATACCTCGAAATACAAGGTTAAAACCCTATACTACTAGAATGGCCAAAATACAAGGCCCAAACGAAGAAAAAACCTATTCTAATATTTACAAAGATAAGCGGGCTCATACTTAGCCCATGGGCTCAAAATCTACCCTAAGGCTCATGAGAACCCTAGGGCCTTCCCTTGGATCTCTGGCCCAATCTACTTGGAGTCTTCTATCCAATGCCCTTGCGGGGTAGGATTGCATCAGATGACTCAGCCAATTAGGCGGCATTTGGCTTAGCGCGCCTCTTCTTCGCTCAGCCAATTATGCGCTCAGCCAGAGAAGGATGGCTCAGCCAACTGCAAAAATCAAACTTCACCAAACTTGCTTATTTTACCCAGAATTGAAATGGAAAGGTTATTAAATTCACAAAAGTCGGATACTAAATATGTATTACTTAAATTTAACAAAAAGTAATTACAACACTACAAAATAACCATAAATTGGAGGAGTTTGATACAATTTACACAGGTTTTAAACACAAAAGTTAGTCGTATTCATCGACTAATAGTCATTGCCACTCAGATCGATGGAAAAATCAAACACAAAAGAAGACATTGTGGTGGACGGAAGTACCTTTGGAAATTGGAGGAAGAAGAAAGCAAGGAAAATTGAAAGCCATAAAGCACAAAAGAAAGCAAGAGAAAGCAAGGAAGCAATAAGACAATGAACAGTGAGCTGAAATTAAACGTTCACTCCATTTAAAGGGGAGAGAAACTCTTCGGTAACTGGCAGGAGCTAAAGAGGGGCCTTAAAAATTTGCACCATAACGCTGCCCAACTCATGGATGAACCGCCACTCTAGTACATGCCCACTCCGTGAGTGACACGTATGCAAGAGTGTTGTGTGTGCGCCGCACATGCCTACTGCAGCAGACAGATGTAACGTTTGTCTTCAATGCACTCTCTAATGGTAAAAAAAGGACAGAGTTGTCTAATCTGAAATCTGATGATTTACCTTACCTGACATGCCAAAGACATGTCCATCATGGAAAACTTGACAAAAGCAGCTCGGAGAACACTTGTCTTGGCTCGGGGGCTTGACAAGCCATATTGACCTACAATTCTCTCACACTTGTCAAGGTTGCCACACCTGACACAGGACAATAGTCTTCCATACTTGGGGGTTTGACAAAATCTTCACCCTCTGCTTGTTAAGACTACTACCCTATGTGGCATCATACTTGGCACTTAGAGACATGTGTCAACCCTCCATATCAACCTTGCTACAGGAGTGCACGCCTAGCCCTTAGCAGTCGGGCTCCCCAACAAACTGGTTATCTCTAACCTAACTAGTATTCAAATGTATTCAAATATCTTATCCATTGATATGTATTTAATTATTTATAACACCACATTATCTACAAGGTACGATTATCTTCTACCTTTTATTTATAAGCGAATGTTTATCTCTAACATTATCTATAAGCCCCCAGTTATTATCTACAAGCTGTGAATTATCCACAAGGCTACAATAGCCCTTACAAACAAGGACCAATAGTTGCACTCAACTAATATAAATACAGGTTTCATCAAACCTCTCCAAGCCGACGTATGAAGTTCAGGATCCCACTCAACCACGTCCACCCTAACGTGTGACGATTCCGGATTTTGGTAAGAACAGTTAGTATTAATTATCTTTTATCCTCTAACAAAGTATTCTTTATACGCATGATAAAAAAAATGAAAGGGTATAAAGAGATTAACTAATTAAGACAAAAAAATAAAAAGATTCAATGAAATAACAAAGTAGAGAAAAAATTGTAATAAGGGTTATTATTCACTAAACAAATTAGTATACTACTAATGAGACTCTTTTTAAAAAAGAAAGTATGAATATTCAAATTGTAAATATCACTCCTTATAAAAAATATTTTAGATTATTGATTATCATATTATATAAAACCAACATACATATAAGATTTAATGATTTATTTGATTGGCTAAATATCATAAAATAAAAGTTTCCATTATTGAAGTTGCAAGGTATGAATCCTTCTGTAATTATTTACTATTGAAAAATAATTATAAATCTAAAACAATAATAGAATAAAATATTTGTAGAATTTGTTTAAAATAATAATATGATATTGTATATATTATAGAGTGGATAATAACTACACCATCAAAATTAGTGAACTACACAAAAAAAATATCGATTAAAAGGATGGGTTGTAGAATCAAGTAAAAAAACATAATATAATATTGCATAATTATAAAACAGGCTAAAGGAGTCACATTGTTAATAAAAAATAATTATCATAATTATAAATAACATTCTGAAAAATTTGAGTTATTATTTATCTTGTTATATAAAACCAAAATCCATTTAAGATTTCATGATTTAATTGACAAATTGAATCATAATCTACGATTTTTTAAAATATAATTGAATAATATCCGAATAGAATGAAAAATAAAATACAATGTTTACACAATAGAATAATATTTATTTGATTGAATAATTGAAATGAATAAGATCATTTAATAATTTTGAATTGTCGGGTTGTCATGTGACATCACCCCATAGAATCAAATATTATTTTATATATATCAGCTTATTGTCTCATTCCTTACAAGATTATTAAATTCACATTTGTAATTTATAGGAGTAATTTTTTATATTATTTTGAATTTTTAATATATTAATTTTTTACTTTAAATTTTAGCAAATGTATAGTAAGATATTTGAATGAAGCATATGCATATGAGAGAAATTGGAACTCTATAATTGATGACTCAAGCTCTATCATCTACATATGAAAAACGAAGAGAAATTCAGGAGAGTGAAATTTGAAGTGCTAAGATTTTAGTCATTGGACAACACATTAGTTGTCCTTTGCTTTACAATGCATTTTGATTGTATTTGTACTTAATTGTTTATCCACTCTTTGAGTCCTTTGAATCTATGTATTCATTTAAACCTTTGATGTTTGTGAATGCCAGGAGTGACTTAGTGTTAAACAATACTTGAGAGTTCTTAGATTTAAGAGGAGTATAAGGGGTGTTCCAGAAGTGGTCTATAGAATACTATTATATAGTCACAAGTGGCAGGAGAAAATACTTGTTATAATCAAGTTTTGATTAGTGGAATCCTTTACAGGTTTGTAAAGGAGAAATAGATGTAACTTTGTTTGAGTGAATCAGTATAAGCTTAGTGTTTCTATTTCTCTCTATATCTATTTGACTCGTATTCTCTTGTGCTGATTTTGACACTTTGTCACACAAGACTGCATTTGAAAACCTTTGCGAAAACTGTGTTTCACTAGCATTGGATAACAGTCCACATTTGGTTTTAAACAAAGTTGGTTTTTCCATTTATTAGACAATACATTTAGAATTTTTTTTAACACATTTGTTTGTGAAAATCGTATCCATTGCAAAAAGCTTTCATCTTTATCTAACACTATTCAACCATCCCTTTTAGTGTGATATTTGTTATTTCAGTTGGCATCAGAGCTCAGCCTCTTGGGTTGAGTCTTTAATAATACAGAGGTAAAGATCTAGACAAAGAAAGAAAAGGAAGAAGGATAATCTACCAATAAACCACCTTTGTTCAAAGGAGTCAAATACAACTACTCGAAGGAAATGATGATTGTACACTTTGAGTCCATACACATTGATCTATGGGATGTCATAGAAAATGGAAATTATATTCCATATGATGCTAAGTTAAACAAGATCCCTAAAAGCCAATGGGTGGATGAGCAAAATTATATATTGCTGCTCAATTCAAAAGCTCACAATGCTCTACAACTTGCTCTCTCTGAAGAATACACAAAAGTTCATAGCATTTAATCTAGATTGATCACTCCTAACATGCATTTAAGCATATAACTGAAATAGGATCACATTAACTATGAGAATTGATCAGCAAACAAAGATTACAGACTTGAATTCTACTTAAATCACACAACAATTTTGAAATTTATCTCATTTGGATAATAAATGAACCAAACGAAACATCAAAAGAGCAACAATGGAGGTAAATAGAGAGACAAGAGAGATAGAGTTCGAGATACTGTTTCTCAGAATTCACAAATGAGCCAAAAGTTTGATGTTACAAGCTCTTTAAATAGAGTTGTGATTATATTAAATTTTTGTGCCTCAGAGGATTTTTGCTATAGCAAAAGCATATTTCGCTACAGTGAAAATACACTTATGAACTAAGGAATTTGCACTTGATCTTCATGCCTCTGCACCTTATTCACTGGGGTGAAAGCTTGACTTGATGGGGCGAGTTCTTGTTAACTCCAAGGTCTTCCTCTTTGTAGAATCATCATGGCGAGGCTCAGGTTTGTTGTAGCGAATTTTCATTTTTCCAGCTAATCAAGGGGCCTATTTTGTTGCGGCAAAAACACATCTCATGGTGGCGAGATCATCTTTGTAGCCTTTCCATCTTTGATGATCAAAATCTACTCTTGTAACATCCAAATTCATGCAAAAACATAAAAAACTATCATTTTAAGTTTCTACAATTTATTAACAAAAACCACAAGTATGAACATAATTTCTAAAAAATAGCCAAGATAATAGCTCACAAAATAAGGTGTGGAATTCAGTTATTAAAATATGGCAAACTCAGACAGTTGCTTATCCCCAAGCAACAAAAAATCCAACAAAGGGTGAAGAAAATATTTACAAAAAACACAACAATGGTTAGAATCATCAAGCACACACATCACCACAATGAAATTTCAAATTATGCATGACTAAGGGAATTACATTTGCAAGAATGTTCACGAGTATTCACTACCTTGCATGGCCCCTTACAAAAGTGTTTCACTCAAGGCATGATTTTCCAAGTTTATCATTTTCACTCATTCACACATTGAAATGCCAAAACTTAACTTTATTTTTCATCTAAAACATCACATAAAAGCATGAATCACTTAAGTTTTTTAGTCTTGTTGTAGAAGCAAGCTTCATGATGATGAATCAAGTTGATTCAAGTAGTTTTGATGATGACAAAAAGCCCAAGAGAATGATTTCATGATTGAGTCAACAAGTTCAAGATCATGATTAAATCAAGATTAATTTCAAGATTCAAGAAATGACATCAAGAAGAATCAAGATTCAAGAGAAGATGATTTCACAAGGGAAGTATTGAAAAGAATTTTTCAAAAACCAAACATAGCATAGTTTTGTTTTACAAGAAAAGTTTTTCTCAAAATTTTCTAAGTTACCAGAGTTTTTACTCTCTGGTAATCGATTACCAGTTTCCTGTAATCGATTACTAGTGGCAATGTTTGATTTCAAAAGCTTTTAACTGAATTTGCAATGTTCCAATTCATTTTTAAATGGTGTAATCGATTACGACATATTGGTAATCAATTACCAGTATATCTGAACATTGAAATTCAAATTCAATTGTGAAAAGTCATATCTTTTCATAAAATACTTTGTGTAATCGATTACATAGTTATGGTAATCGATTACCAGTGACAAATTTTGAATAAAAAGTCAAGAGATGTAACTCTTCCAATGGTTTTCTTGACCACACATGAAGAGTCTATAAAAGCAAGACCTTGACTTGCATATCAATAACTTTTTAGAACAACTTTTTAGGATTTCTTGAAACAACTTTTGAGAAATCTTGAAACCTTTGCTACTTATCTTTCTTCTTCTTCCTTTGCCAAAAGTTTTCTGAGTTTTTTGGTTTCCAAACCTTGTTCTTTCACAGAAAACAAAAGTGTGCTACATCTTTTCATTCTCTTCTCCCTTTGCCAAAAAGAATTCAACAAGGACTAATTGCCTGAATTCTTTTTGTGTTTCTCTTCTCCCTTTTCCAAAAGAAAAAAGGACTAACCGCTTGAATTCTTTTGTGTCTCCCTTCTCCCTTTTCAAATAATTCAATAGGACACAGTCTGAGAATTCTTTTGATTCTTCCATTTCCCTTAAACAAAAGATTTCAAAGGACTAACCGCTTGAGATATCTTTTGTTTCCCCTTTACAAAGATTCAAAGGACTACCCGCCTGAGAATTCTTTGTCTTAACACATTGGAGGGTACATCCTTTGTGGTACAAGTAGAGGGTACATCTACTTGGGTTGTTGTAACTAAGAACAAGAGAGGGTACATCTGTTGTGGATCAGTTCAAGTGGAGGGTACATTTACTTGGTTGTTCAAAGAGAACAAGGGAGGGTACATCCCTTGTGGATCTTTGCTTGTAAAGGTTTTTACAAGGTTGAAAAGAAACCTCAAGGACCCCATGTTGCTTGGGGACTGGATGTAGGCATGGGTTGTTACCGAACCAGTATAAAATTCTTGTGTTTGTCTTCTTCTTCCCTACACTTTTAATTTCCGCTCTTCACTATTAATTATCACTTTTACTTTTGGTTAAGTTTTAATTACTGTTTTTTACTTTCTTAACTTGGTAGTAAAAGCCTAATTAAATCTATAGTAAGATTAAGAAGGATAAGTTTTAAATTAATCAAGGTACATTAATAATTAATTCAACCCCCCTTCTTTATTATTCCGAGGCCACATGAACAGCCCTAAGCAATAACATTCATGTGGCTCCGAAAAAGGGTGAGAATGGAGGATTGCCTTGAGGGTCCTCACTTAGGCAATCGTGAAACACAGCTCCAAACTCGAAAATGAAGGACACATGAACAGCCCTAAGCAATAACATTCATGTGGCTCCGAAAAAGGGTGAGAATGGAGGATTGCCTTGAGGGTCCTCACTTAAGCAATCATGAAACTCAGCTCCAAACTCGAAAATGGAGGACAGATGAACAACCCTAAGCAATAACATTCATGTGGCTCCGAAAAAGAGTGTTTGGCGGGACCGAACGATCCACCGGGTTTTTCCACCTAAAAGGATAACATGCTTTTTGCAAAGAAAAATAAATCATTTGCGAGAGCACCACATCTTAGAGAAACAATATACTTGTGCCAAGGGTAATCTTCCTTGTAACCGAGAATGAAGGGTAGGATGTCAACTTCTAGCTTTCGAATGAACACGCAGGGGAAACATCGGGCTAAGCTGATAATAAATCACTCATAGTGTATAGAACTCACAAGGCAAGTGTTTTATCCTATTCCCAAACCATAACTGCATCATGACTTCATTTTGCACACGATTTCCTATCGAATCAAAGATCAAACGTACGATCACGGACCAATAGGATTTTCTCGAGGATAGTGCTTTTTTGGAGAGGAAGCTGGGTGTTTCAGTCTTTTCCTCTTTGTTCATGTGGGGTGGGATATTGCCAGTCAAGAATGATTCTGAGTGGCAATCTGGCTTTGAAGAATTTCTGCCTCTTTCTTTCATTGATCAAGAATTGCTTTTTTCTCTTTTTCACTTCCTTTCGATCTTTGATCGGGAATCCTTCTTTCCTTTCTTCTGTTTTTTTCTTTATTTTCATTTTTCTTTTTCTTTCTTTCCATTTCTTCCTTTTCTTTCTTTTCACCTCTCCTTTCCCATCCTTTTGTTTGCGAAATCCGGTTTTAGCATTCTATTTGCTCTCCCTTGAGGAGATTCCGCTGTCCTTTGCTTCGAGGAAGGAATGAGGATTCTTTTTTATAGGCCAAGGTTCAAAAAGTCTAAGGTTGTGTTTCAATGGGGTCTTTTATCGTGGGAACCCAATCTTGATATCTGGGGCGAAACAAATTTGGGTGTGAAGGTGTTGATTTCGGGCTGAACTTCCATATTGTTCCATAAGGCACGCGTGACAATGATGATTTGAAAACAACGTGCAAAATTAGTCATGGCTACAGCCAGGTGGGCACTCAAGCATCCCGTTTATGGCATTGTGATACTACGGTTGGGAATTTACACAAACAGGCCCAACGTTTCCCAATTATGTTCTTTTATCAGTTCAATGAATTCATCCATCCTTACCTCGGTTCATTCCGGAAAATAAACTCTTAGCATCAGTCCCTTGTTTCCAGAAGATACGTTTGCTCTTTACGAATGATTTATACTTCTTAACTATAACACGTCGACCTTCGCGGTCTTTCTTTCTCTTTACTTTTTTTGTTTTATTTTTATATACGTTCACTAAAACTATACACCTGTGGTCCTTTATGAGGAAAACCTTTCTTTGTACATCTATATTTTTATACATGACAAACTGTTTCTGTACACGCATTAGAACTCTTCTCTTTACGTCACACGGTCTATATACAAACCCTATTTACATTCAAAGATTTTTTCATTTTTTTTCCAACACACACTTATGGTTCACACAAAAGTTTCTTCATATACACTCGTTGCTCACACACACAAGAATTCCTTTCCATGCATCATTTACACACAAGAACCCTTCTATACACATTTTCCTTTTACATACATGTAAAAATAAAACCCTTTTTCTTTTCTTTATGAACATGACTTTTATTCACAACGCTTCTTTCTTTTTATTAGGATTTTTGGTTCATTTTATTTTTAGGACGACGTTCCTAAATGGAAAACTCCACACGACTCCGGAATTTCAAAAAACACTATTGACAACAACGAAGTAAATACTAACGTAACAGTTCAAACGACATGTATGCACAAAACAAAAGCCAATCAAAATGAAACAAACGTTAGTCCCTCAGTTAAACAAAAGATAGCATACAAATGATAAATGATGGAACATACGAATTTGGGGATCCCACGGTTATGTGGCTCCGCATGCCCCGGACCCTTGGGTCACGGTAACAAAAAGTGGGGTGGTCGACAAAAGCAGGGCTTTTGCTCCTACGTATCCTCAATTTGTGATGAGGAACTCAGACCTACGTAGTTCTTGACAACTGTGAGACTAAAAATAGTCTCGGTGTTTTCTTCACCAAAATGCGAACATGCTTTAGTAAAGAGACAAAACTTCCAGCCGATCAGAGCAACATATGCTTTTTGGATGAAAAACAATGTGTCTATCGGGGAAGGAGAGTATGCTGATGAAATTTTCTCATAACCGTAAATGAGATTTTGGATGTTTAGCATTTCATTTCTAAATGACCATTTAGAGGAAACACTGGGTCCAACAAAGATAGGAGAAAATCACTCAAAGTGTATCAATCTCACACAGGTAAGTGTTTTATCCTAATTCCGAACCATAGATATGCCATGACTTGATTTTGCAAATCATTTCCTATCAAATCAAATATTACATGCGTGATCATGGGTCAATAGGACTTTTTCTTGGGAATGGTTTGTTTTTTCTTGGTGGGAAATTTGGCTTTGAGTGTTTCTGCCTTTTCCTTTTCTGTGTTTGTTTAGTGCGTGGCGAGAAAGTTGCTAGCGCACAGGATTTTGGTTGGCAATCAAAGGGAGAGGACCACTTTAGGTCGTGGTTTCCTTTTTCTTGGTTACTTGGTGACAATTTTGTACTGTTCAGATATTGTCTGGTCCAAAGACCTTTCTGCATATTTCTTTTTCTTCCGATCCTTGATCGAGAATTTTTCTTTCTTTTCTTTGCTTTCTCCCACTCTTTCATTGGGAATTTTCTTTCTTTTTTGTGTCTTCTCCCTTTCTTGGTTTGGGAATTTTCTTTTCTTTTTGTGTCTTCTCCCTTTCTTGGATTGGGAATTTTCCTTCTCTTTGTGTTTTTTTTCGAGGGCAAGGATTGACATTCTAACCCTGGGTCAAGGTTTATGGTAAGTTGGGATTTTGGCTCAAGGCTTATAGAACGGCTGGTCATGATATATGTCAGGGTTTGGCCAGCGGTTCGGGGATGAAGGGGATGTCCCACATTATTCCCATGATACACATGCAACAATGATGATTAGGAAATTTTATGCAAAACTGGTCATGCATGCACCCATGTGGACACTCAAGCATCAAGTTTTTATGGTCATGTGACATTAGGGCTCAGGATTCATTTTCCCTATTTTAAGTCAACCCAGTATTTCTAAAATATGTTCTTCTATCAATTTGTGCATTCATCCGAGTCTATCTTGGGTGTTCGAAAAACTTTTCACAGCATTTACCCTTCAAATGTGTACACACATTTTTTTAAAAACTGGTTATGATCAGTGAATTTTTCAAAGAAAAGCTGGAAATTATCTCTTTTCACAAGCATGTTGCTTTTTAGCTAGACAACTTTTTATTTTTTATATCTTTTTTATTTTCTATTTTTTTCTTCCTTCTTATCCTTTTCTTGCTCGCTCTCTTTTTGCTCTCTTTTTTTTTCCATGAGGTATTTTGCTACCTAAACATACGTATATTTTTGTGAAGTATTTTGCTATATACATGCATGTCCAAGGTATCTCGCTACCTAAACATACATATATATGTTTTGTGATATTTTTGCTATATACATGCATATCCAAGGTATCTTGCTACCTAAACATACATATATATATCTTGTGAAGTATTTTTCCTACATACATGCATATCCAAGGTATCTTTCTACCTAAACATACATATATATATTTTTTGTGAGGTATGACTACCTTCCGAGCTTGTGCTTGTTTCATTCAAATACCTAGGATCATGAGCAACTAGGTGTGTCCTGCTATGACTTTAGAAACAAAGGTGATCAAATAACAAGCATAGATTTAAAAGGTACTAGGTTGCCTCCTAGTAGTGCTTCTTTAACGTCTTGAGCTGGACGCGTGATGGCTTGTCGGTCACGGACCTAGTACTTTGCTTACCTTTGGCTTTGGACTTGGTCGCCTATTGGTCGGCCATGGGTCGTAAGCAACGCTCTAACCTTTTTGTGGATGAGCTGAGGTGAACTCTAGAGGTGATGGCGATGCGTCTGTTGCCCGCTGCCGGCCATCCCCAGGCTGCTGTGGTGTTTCGCCCTGCGCCTGCCTGGGGACGCAGTACTTCTTGATAAAAGCTTGATTAGTAGGGGGTCTGATGCCCTTGCTGGAGGTGATAGGTACTCCGTAGAACTGACATAGACCCGTAATTAGAGCTTGACAACTCCAAGACCCCGTTGGACTTCTTTGGGTCCACTGGGTGTCTTGCGGGCACGATCCCTACAAACAATAGATGAAATCAGAAATTAGTTGAGCGATGTGCATACTTACCTATGTCATGATGATGGCACAGACCAACCGATCCATCTGCAGGGGGGAAACGAGCACCCTGTAGGACTATAGAGGCCCGAAACCAGAGCTGGAAACCCCAGGGCCCCGTTGGACTTCTTCGGGTCCACTGGGCGTCTTGTGGGCACGATCCCTGCAAACAATAGATGACATCAGAAATCAATTGAGGCATGTGCATACTTACCTATGTCACGATGGCATGACCTCGCTGGGGGAACGGGCACCCTGTAGGACTGACAGAGGCCCATAACCAGAGCTGGAAATCCCAGGGCCCTGTTGGACTTCTTCGGGCCCACTGGGCGACTTGTGGGTGCGATCCCTGCAAACAATAGATGACATCAGAAATCAATTGAACCATGTGCATACTTACCTATGTCATGACGGCACAGACCAACCGATACATCTGCAGGGGGAGATTGGCATTGTGGTTGCCAGGCAGAATGTTGCTAAATAGCAACGTCATCCACGTCAGGGTGGTCATGTTGGTGCGCATGATCCACACTCGTCTTTTTGCAGCGGCACGGGTGAAATCTTGCCTCGGTATGCATAGTAGATGCGTGATAGCCTCCCTCTCTGGATGTGCTCGCACAGTTGGTCGCCCTCTAATATCAGGGGGTGGCCCAGGAACTGATAAAAGGAAACTACTGGCCCCTTAACCGGGAGCGCAAGTCTCGGTTAAGCATCTAAGGGCAAAGGACCTTATATTCTCTTAAGGTGTGGATATGGAGCACACTGAAAATGAGGACGCGTAGCCCTCTAAAGGCGAGGGCGTGCAGTCCTCTACAGGCGAGGACATATAGTCCTCTAAAGGTGATAGGTACTAGTACCCAAGGGTCCACCTTTATGAGAAAGCAAGAGATCGACTCATCGAGAAGGCAGGTCATCCAAAAATATTGGACACGAGATGTAGGAACTCTATGCAGTTAACATGATTTTTAGGGATGCAGACGCATGCAACCTTTGTTGTGAAATTTGGTAATGCTGACCGCACATGAAACAATGCAATGCAATGGAAAGTTGTACAATGTTCATGACATTCTTTCCCTATTTCATGATTTTGATTTTGATTTAATTTTTTTTGGAAAACACAGATTGATTGTCCTTTTAAAAAAGGTGATAATTCATGCAACCTTATCCTATCTTTTGCAAATCTCTCCGGGAACTCCCTCAGAGTGTATATTCTGTTTGATTTAGTCACTTGACCATTTTGGAGTGACGACAATGGAGCCGTTTGACGTTTAATCAATCTATTGAACTTCCAGGGCTTGTCTCCCCTTTTTTTTTTGTTTAAAAACATCGACGGGTGAGAACTTTTGATCTGCCCCTATGTTCACTTGAGGCTCATGCACGATGCCCCTCATTGCCTCAGTGTAAGGCTTTGAGGTACCAATTGTTATCTTTTGTCATGACCTTGTAGCTGGGAACCTATTGGGTGAAAACTTCTAATCTGCCCCTAGGTTCGCTTGAGGTTTTTGCATGGTGCCTTTCATTGCCCCAGTGTAGGGCTTTGAGGTACAATCGTTGTCTTTCGTCATGACCTTGTAGCAAGGAACCTATTGGGTGAGAACTTCTAATCTGCCCCTAGGTTCGTTTAAGGTTTATGCATGGGGCCTTTCATTGCCCCAGTGTAGGGCTTAGAGGTACCAATTGTTGTCTTGTTTTCACAACCTCGCAGTGAGGAAGAATGAAAGATGCTGTTGATTCTTGCAAAAAGAATTTTCCAAGGACGAGAAATAGTTGAAGGATCTTTCAGTTGATGGATTAAGTCAAATGACTCCTATGTAGAAGCAAGATGTTTTGATGTCTTGATGATGCTAAAGGATCAAGTGCTTCTAAGTTTTACTCAAGACAAGAATCCAAGAAAATCAAGATATATGATCAAGTTGATCTCTAGAATCTTTAGGAAGAAGTTTCCAAATTGAAAATACAAAAGGTTTGACCAAAGAATTCTATCATTTCAAATTGAGATTTTCTCTATGGTAATCGATTACCGGCAGTTGAAAATGTTTATCACAGTCACTAGAAATTTGAATTCAAAATTTATAATGTGTAATTGATTACCAGAGGGGATTTTCAGAAAATAATTGCCAAGAGTCACACCTATTCAAATTTTTTATGAATGACCATCAAAGGTGACTTGGAAACATGAACTTAAAGGGAGTTTTCATTGCCCAAAAAGTTTTATCCTCTTAAAAGATTAAGAGTTTTTCTGAACTGAAATATTTTATCCTCTCAAAAAGATTCCTTGGTCAACCACTTGCATATTCAATAAGGAATTTTGATTGATCTTCATTGTACAATCCATCTCTTTTAAGATAGATCTCTTCTTCTCTTCTTCTTATTTCTGAAAAGGGATTAAGAGACCGTGGGTCTCTTGTTGTAGAGGATTCTTGAACACAAGGGAAGGGTTGTCCCTATGTGCATTGTTAATCCGAAAAGAGAGGGTGAAAGTTTAATTGGGGAATAGTCTCTGTATCTTAATTCAACCCCTCCCCCCTTCTTAAGGTAACTGAGGTCCAACATCCTATTCTTGATAACTCACTTCTCTCTAAAAAGACAAACTTTCCGGAATGAGGTCACATGAACGTCTTGAAAACACAGCCAATCAAATGCTTTTTTTTTTCTTTTTCTTTTTGAACCCTTTTTTTTATTAATTTTTTTTATTTTGAAATTTATTTGTTTTGAACTTTACTTGTTGTTTTACGGCACCCCCACCAACGCGCAAGACCAGTAATCTCTGATTGAACGGTCTTGGAAGTCCAAACTCAGGAGCACAGGTCGCTTGAGCAAACAGACCAATGGCTTGCACCCACATTCTGGTGAAAGTTGAATAAGCAAAGATGCGTTTGTGAGAGGATGAGGGACAAAGATATCAACTTTATCAATTTTAACATTGTAACTATGGTTTACAATAATGGTACAAACTTGAAAATCCTGATGAGTCATTTAGAGACATCTAACAACAACTTTCAAAATTGCCTCATGTGTGGCATCTCTTGTCAATGTCAGGATGTACACACGATTCTCCTCAAATTTCAGCCAGCCCATATCAATTAGACCTTGCACCTTACGCTTCAGAGCCCTACAATGCTCAATGGAACGCCCCGGGGCTTCTCCGTGACAAGCACACGTTGCGTTCGAGTCGTATTCTCGGAGAAATGGAGGTTGATGAACCTTGACTAGGGTTATGGCTACCATTGAATTATCAAGTAGATATGGGAGCAAGTCAGCATAGGATACTGGAATTGGGGTGAATTCTACAGGCTTTCTTGCTGCAAAATTCATTTCTTGGTTGGTGTTTTGGTTTATGCTAAAGGTGGTGTTTGTCATTGGAAGTGCGGTAGGTAGGCTTTGTGGTTGATTTTAGGGATGGCCTTTGTGGATAACTGGGTGGTGAGTAAGCAGAAGGTTTGTTATTGGCTGAGTAATGACATTGTTGGGTTGGTGGGAAACTTGGTTGTATAGGAATGGCAGTCACAGCATGGGCTTCTCCCTCATTCTTACACTCTTCATTTGCCCTAGTTTTCTCATTCGTCCAAGCAGGATGACTAAATTTGCCTTTTTTCAGACCCACATTGATCCTTTCACTGACAAAGACCAAATCCGCAAAGCTTTGAAGGTGCGTAGCCCACCATTTCCCATAGTAGAATACTGGTAATGTGTCTACTATCATTATCATTTTTTCTCCGTCATTGAGGTGCCACTTAAGCTGCCAGGTCTCTCCACCTTTGGGCGTATTCTTTTGAAGGATTCGTGTCCCCTTTTTGCACATGTTTTGTAGTTGCATCCTATCCGAAGCCATTATACCGACACTGCCTAGCGAAGGCAACCATTAGGTCCTCCCAGGAATAGACTCGGGAAGGTTCCAAGTTAGTGTACCAGGTAACAACTACCCTAGTAAGACTTTCTTGGAAGGAATGTATCAACAATTCCTCATCTTTTGCGTATGCCCCCATCTTCCGACAATACATCTTTAGATGGTTCTTGGGGCAAGTAATCCCCTTGTACTTGTCAAAGTCCAGCACCTTGAACTTGGGAGGGGTGATGATATTGGGTACTAGGAACAACTCTTCTAGGTTAGCAAAGGCATAATCTTCACCTCCTTCAATGGCCCTGAGCCTTTCCTCTAGATGATTCAGCTTTCCCATTTCTGCCATAGCATGAGGGTTTTTACTTGTCGTGGAATGCAAGAGGTGTAGTTGTGGGTGATACTGAGGGCCTTCCGAAGTGTTTTCAAGAGGTATACCACCAACTGCTTGCCCTTCAGTGGCATATCCGAGGCAAGGCTCGAAGTCGGCTAGATTGTGGCGGGGAATTTCATGTGCCTCCCCCACGGTTTAAGAGACATGTGCATGATCAGTTTGGGTTTGTTGGCTCTCAATGGGTATAGGAGTGGAGTTATTGACATTCTTATTGGGAGTGTACGCCACATTGGGTGGCGTATAGTTGAGAGGCAAGCCATATGGCGGGAAGGCGTGCTTGTTTTGAATTTGCACATCATGGGGGCCGCCCGTACTTCCCAAATCTTTGCCTACCATATCTGAGGTTGGATGATTCATTTGGTTGATGCCGGATGGGGACATCAGGTTCACCTTAGCAACAACACTGGTAGCGGCAATTGCAACTGCATTGGCCTCCATTATCTTCTTCGCGCTCATCATGGCCTCCATCATTGCGGCCATTTGCTCTTTCATGGCCTCCATCTATTCTTGTACCTCCTCCTCTTTACCCATTACTCTAGCTCTAGCACGGGTTCGGTAAGGGCACCGTAAAGCATGTTTTTTTTTCTTTTTTATAACAATGATTAAGTTCTTTTTTTTTCTTTTCAAGGAAAGAATGCAATGAGCAATGCAACCAATGAACAACATGGATTTATGCGAATGATGCACAATTGAAGTATTGCGAATTTTTACACAGGATATGGGGTTGAATCAATTTAGATTTTCAACATGGTCCATGACATCTTCGTCAAGGTGAAACTGGAAGTAACAAGGACATCAGCAGCCCTAAATGTGTTTGGCAGTAGACGAAGCAACGATGTAACACGATCTTTTGCCCCAATTTTTTTCAAGATGGTTACTTCCATACTTCAACTTGACTCGATGAACCTTTTCGTAAAAGCACGAGCTTGGTTCAACCCCATAACCCAGGGAATGGCAATTTTGATCGCCAATACTTCATTAACATTTCATAGGGATGAAAGACTCGGGAATACGCATGATATGCATGGAAAATGTAATTATGAGATTGAGATGCCCGAAGAGACATCCTTTCTTAATTAACCACACATTAGGTACCATGCTCAATCATTTTGTTTTTTTGTTTGTGTTTTTTTTTTTAATTTTAGAAATGGGTTTATGATCCCAACATGGTTGGCTCATGGTACCTAACACATGCAACTAAGAATGCATCATGAATTTTCATGCTTCCCTTTTTTTTTGTTTTGTAGAGGAAAATACAAGGATCATGTATGAGCAAACATGTAGAACAAAAAGTATGTTGAACGCATATGCATGATGATGCAATGACTCATGCAAAATGCAATGCTGGAACATGATAACGAACAAATGTAGGAACGATATGTTCATTATGATGCTGAAGAGATGTTTATGCGATGCATGATATGAATGCATTTACGGACACGAGAACCCGGAAAATCATCCCTCCTTACTTGCGCATTTGGGGGCGCAGCGCCCCATGTGTGCAGTTAAGAAGACGATATGGATCTTCCGACTTCCCACGACAAAAGATGAGACCCACATACAACGCATGTGTGACAGTATGGTGCAGATGCGCATGCATGAAACGGAAAGAAAACAACACAAATGGGTAATTTACACATACGAGACTGCAGAGATCCAATTTTAATGCTACGTCTAGGGCATGATGGTGCCTCAACGTAGTATTAAAAAGGTTACGCATTACTCTGAAGAAACCAAACACCACTAGCAAAACTATAAACTAGTGCTATTTATCAAAAGATGCATGAGAACAAATGGCACGGAGCGTGTTTGCTCTTTGCCCCTATTTGGAAACCTATAGGACAATATCTAGGGGTCTCTAATAACTACTCCCCAACAATTCATAACTCACACGGCTGTTTTCTAGAGGTATCATCACTCAAGATAATGATATTGTGGCGGTATGGAATTCCAGCGACAACATATTATAAAGAGAGAAAGCTCTAGACGAGGTTTCACTATTATCAAGCAAGTCGAAGACCTAGCATGATGATAGATTCACCTCCACTCCTTAAATTCCCATGAACCCGGGTATAGGGGCCCTTTTTTACTCAAACCCGTGGGTGCTTAGAATGCAGTGTAAAGAATGCAAAAATAGACAACAGTTATTTACATTTTACACAGTTCAAATAAATGCACACACAAAGCTTCACAAATCCACAATTCCTTAAAATAGGCCTAACTCACAAAAAGGTCCCCAGTGGAGTCGCCAACTGTCGCAACGTGCCCTTCGCGGGCGAGCGAGGGCGAGGCTCACGGGTGCGCTTTCCAAAGGAGGAAAGATGCGCGGAGTCGCCACCAACGTTTATTTGTGGAAAACGTCGGAAAAAACCGAAGGAAACTGGTCAAAAGGAAAATTCTAAGTTCGGGAGTTGTATTTACGCTTGAGGAAGGTATTAGCACCTCACACGTTTGTCCCAAAGGACAACAGTCTATTTTTTAGAATTGTGGAATTGTGTTATCTTAACTTTTATTTCTTTTTATTTTTTGAGGTCAACAAAAGCGGGGCTTTTGCTCCTACGTACCCTCCTTTGGAGAGGAAATCAGACCTACGTAGTTCTTTCTTAAGAGTGAATCAAGCAATTCTTTTTACTTGATGGGTGATCATTTTAAGGCGTTGGACCTTAAAAATGATTCATTTTACTTGGTAAGAAATTGAAATGATAAACTTTCAAAACCCTATTTTTTGTGGACGAGCTTGACTAGGCGAGTTGATTTTAGCCTTAGTTTCACTTTAGTTATTAGTCAATTCAATTAAGAATGAGAAATCCCAAAGAGAAAACGTCCGATTGATTTTTCGCTTTATTTTACTAAAAGATATTTTTTGATTATTATATTATTATTTACCTCTTTTTTGATTTCCAACTTGGTTACGGCACGACCGAACGGTCGAAATTCATTTTAACCGAAATTAACAGATGATACAATTCAAATGTTCGGTGGAAATTTATTTTATTTTTAGATTAGGCGCGAAATGACTTAAATAAATGATTGAAGCACGTCAAAAAATAGGGTGCACGTCAAAATAAATGATTGAAGCACGTAAATGAAACGAGAATAAAAGTACACAAAACAAATGAGGACCACCACGGGTACATAGAATGAATTGAAAAGCTCGATTTGGAAACTTACCCGTTGAAGAACGAAGAACGAATGAAGAACGGTGAATAACGGAGGAAAACTTTCATGGATTTGCTTACGGAAACCTCTCGGAAGCGTTACGGAAGCACCTCGGCTTGGATTTTCTTCATGGAAACAATTTTTTTTCACCCAAAACAGCTGAAATACCTCACCAGGGGCATCCGGGATCCTTAGAACAACCCCCTTCAGCCTATTTATAGGAAAAAGGGGGAGGAGGTTGTCGCCCAGCTCGCCCAGGCGAGCTGGGTTGCTTCCTCCAGAAGCAATCCAGCTTCAAAAAACATTCTGGAAGGCCCAATTCAAATTTTTGAAATTGCTATTTGCACCCCCCAATTTTGATAAGTTCACCCCCTTCTTTCGTAATTTACGGAAAAGTTACGGAAGCCTTACAGAAGCATATATGACTTGATTTTATTCTTTTTTTTTCTTCCGTCTCACCCGTATTAAGTTAATTATGATTATTTAGGGTTATGGGAATTTTACGGAAGCATTACGGGTATCCCAAAAGCCCCGAAATCCCATTTTTCAACAAAATGGGGGTGTGGTGGCCACCTAGCTCGCCCAGGCGAGCTAGGTTGCTTCAACCTTAAGCAAGAAATTTCCCAGAAACCTCTAGAAGGGCCTAGATTCGAAAATTACTATTTGCACCCCCCATTTTACTAAATACACCCCCTTTACTGTTTTTTTGGTGATTCTTGTTCCGTAACGTTACGAAACTTTACGAATTTCGTAACGATACATATTTTCTTTCCGCAAGGTTATGAATCCGTACGGATTATGTATTTACTCTTTTTTAGCTTTCGAAGAAGTTACGGAAACTCACGGATTGCGCAAAAACATCTATTTTCGACTTCCGCCACATTACGGAATTTCACGGATTGCGCAAGCCTGCTTCCTCTTGATTTCCGAGACGTCTCGGGACTTCATTTATTGTGCAACAAAGGACGCCAAGCACCTCAAAGCGGCTAACCAAAGGTTGCATGTCATCAAGTAATAACCCCCGGACGAAATTAGGGTATGACACTAAGTATAAGAGTTATCGTATCCACAAAGACTATGTGCAACATAAAGGGAATCAAAATTTTTTTAAATGTATTTGCTACAGTGAGTTGTCCATTCCTTATGGCGAATGTGTGGTGTTTCAATTTTTAGAAGACAAATGTTTCATTGTAGTGAGGTGTCAATCACTATGGTGAAACTAAACTATTTTTGGTTTTCAAACACAATTTTTGGAGCGAAATTGAAATCAAAGAGATTAAAGTGTTGCTATGAGGAAATCCAGAGAATTGTTCATATGAAACTTGTTCCTAATCAATCTCTTAGCTCAATGCAACCAAGATCCAAACTACAATGACTAATCCTAATTTCTTAGCAATTAATCCTTGAGTTCTGATCCCAATCCCTAATTCCTTAGATGATTTAGACCTAAAAACATAGAGTTAGATCAATGGATCTCTACAAATGTAAGTATTTGATCCATTCCTAGCATTAAAGCCTTGCATAATTTCAATTCAGATCTATGATTTGAACTTGTTTTCACACAATCAAAATCCCTAAAAGCTACATTGATCACTACTAACATGCATCTAAGCAAAGAACTAAAATAGGATCACATTAACTGATGCAATCCTAGCCCCCAAGGGTATTGGATAAAAGACTCCAAGAGGACTGTGCTAGAGCGACTAAAGAAGGACCTAGGGTTCTCATGAACCTCAAGGTAGATTTCTGAGCCCATGGGCCAAGGTTGGGTCCAATCTTCTTTGTAAATATTAGAATAGGTTTTCCTTCTTTTTGGCCTTGTATTTTGACCATTCTAGTAGTATAGGGTGTTAGCCTTGTATTTCAGAGCATTATGAGTAGCCTTTTTAGTAGGGACTTTTTTGTATTTTGATGTATTTTGGCATGGGGGTGAGCTTAGCTATTAAAGGGGTGTGTGTAGTGTTAGTCATCTTATACGACTAACTTTTGTATAGAAAACATTTTCCAAAACTTGTATAGTTCCCCAATTTATGGTTATTTTGTAAATAAATCTTGTTTATTGTTAAAGCTGTCTCTAGAATATTTCCATTGGATTTAATGATGAAATTTGTGCAATTTTAGGTGAAAAGAAGGCTAAGTCATGAAGTGCTAAAAGTGACAGTTGAGCTTAGCTCAGCAATTGGGCTAAGCGCGTATCCATCGCCAAGCGCAGCCTCAGCGCGCTTAGCATGATAGAAGAATCTGGCAAAGCATCAATATCATGGTCGCGCGCTAAGTGCGAGATCAGTGCGCTAAGCGTAGCAGTTGTCTTCAGCCAGGCTCAACGCACGACTGACGCTAAGCTTAAATCCACTTACTCGCGCTAAGCGCGTGGATGGCGCTAAGCGCAACATCGCGGGTTCAGAGCCTATTTAAAGCTGTTTTGTGAAGAATTAGGTAACAACCCAGAGAATCACCATCACACATAGAAGTCAGAGCACACCATAGTGCCTATTTCGGGAAAAGAGCTCTGGAGGCAGCAAGAGGAACAACTTTTGCAGAGAGACCTAGGTTTTGTAATTAGAGAGAGATTAGTGAGTTGCAGAGTGATTGTGAGATGCTGAGAAGAGGAGGAGGGATCCCTCTTCTTGTGTAAGGAGCAGTTATTCTTTACTCTCAATCTCATTATTGTTAGGGTTTTTCTGTAATGGCTGGCTAAACAACCTTGTTGGGGATTTCTAGAGAACAACTGATGTAATTTCTTTAATATCTAATTGATTATGTTGCTTGTGTTCAATGCTTCTTTCAATGCATAAAGATTACATGCTCTTGGTCTGATCACCCACTTTTGTGTGTACTGTTAGGTGACTTTAGCATTGGGAAATGTATTGTTGCCTTAGAACTTGATTGAAGCAGGATTGGAACTTAGTCTTAAATGAGGGATCTGCGGATTAAGTTTTAGTTTTAAATATGTTGTTACGATAATGTTGTTTGATCTAAGTCTAGTCCAACAAGAGGGATATGAGGACAAAGCTTAGGTTAAATTAGTCTAAATTTTCGTAAGCTATTTAAGTTGAGCCTAGTCCAACAAGAGGGATCTAAGGACGAAGCTTAGTTTAAGTTAGTCTAAACCTACGAGGGGTGTCTAAATTAAGCCTAGTCCAACAAGAGGGTTCTACGGACAAAGATTGGATTGATTCAACCTAACTAGGGATCAAGGTTTAGAAATTTAGGCTACAACATAGAACACAAAAGCATGATTGATTAGAGAAACATCTTTATATACATCAGCTGGTTTGTTAGAAAGACCCAACACCTTTACCTACTGCTGTCAATCTTACTTACTTGCATTTTTAATTTTTTTAGCCTAGACTTAGTTTAATTATGTTCTAAACCATCAATTATTAATGTTTCTTTCAACAATGCCTTATTTCTGAATTTAACCCTGTCTAATACTAGTTTCCTGAGTTCGATACTCGGATTCATTCGTTTTAATTTTAAATACTTGATAACCCGGATTTCCCTTAACCATATTTTTATAAGGAAAAATTGGACCAAATAGTAACTACAGGGGAAATCCAACAAAGTATTTATGGTGCCGTTGCCAGGGAATCTAGATTCATTAGAAGAGTTTAGTTCAGTTTTACGGCATTGATTTATATTTTTCTCTTTGATTCATTGATTCTTTTTGTTCCTATTTTAGTTACCGTACATTCATTGTTCTTTTGAACGGGATAATTGATGTTCTATTTTCTTGTATGCAAGGAAGATCTACTGCAGGTGATTTGATTCCCATTGATTTGGAGATTAACACCAATTGTAGAAGATGTAATTCAGAGAGAATTAGAATTTTTTTTGCAGGATATAGAAGCAGTAGCAACTCCAGAAGAAGAACCTCGATCTTCCGAGGCATCTTCTAGTTTTCCTATTGCAGGGCATTCTCATATAGAACCTATTGAAGACCCAATCATGGCTGAAGAGCCAAGAAGAGTAACCCTGGAGGATTATTCAAGTTCTACTGTGCCATAATTTTTCACTAGTATTGCACAACCAAAAGTTCAAGCTCAAACAATTACATATCCTCCTTTGATACAGCTAATTCAAAATAATCTATTTCATGGTCTACCCAATGAAGACCCTTATGCTCGCTTGGCCACCTATATAGAGATATGCAATACTATCAGGCTGGCGGGTGTGCCTGTGGATGCAATCAGGTTGAGTCTGTTCTCATTTTCATTAGCTGGAGAAGCTAAGAGATGGCTTCATTCTTTTAAAGGAAATAGTATGAAGTCATAGGATGAAGTAGTAGAAAAGTTCTTCAAGATGTACTTCCCTGAATCAAAGACTGTAGAAGGCAAAGCTGCCATCTCTTCCTTCCACCAGTTTCCAGATGAATTGTTGAGTGAGGCACTTGAAAGAATCAGAGGTTTATTGTGGAAGACTCCCACTCACGGTTTTTCTAAACCAATACGGCTCAACATATTTATAGATGGATTGAGACCACAATCTAAGCAGCTCTTGGATGCTTCAGCTGGGGGTAAGATCAAAATGAAGACCCCCGAGGAAGCAATGGACTTAATTGAAAGCATGGCTGCTAGCGACATTGCCATTCTAAGAGACCGAGCCCACATTCCTACCAAGAAGAGCTTATTGGAGCTAACCTCACAGGACGCTCTGTTAGCACAAAACAAGTTTGCTATCCAAGCAACTAGAGGCATTAACAAAAACACTCAGTAAGTTGCCAACTCAGCTTCATTCTGCACAAACTTCACATTCTTCTATTTTGCAGGTTGCAGGATGTACAATTTATGGTGGAGCTCATGAATCTGGATGTTGTATCCCTAATAAAGAGCAAATTGCACATGAAGTTAATTATATGGGGAATCAGCCCAAAGGCAACTTCAATACAAGTGGATTTCCATGATTTCAGAATAACCAGTAGTATCAACAACAGAGACAGTGGCAAAATCACCCTGGTAACCAATTCAACAGAGACTAGGGTGGTTCATCTACAAGGCCACAACAGCAGATGCCAAGTCTCTATGACCAAACCACGAAGTTGGAAGAGACTCTTGCTCAATTCATGCAAGTGTCAATGTCTAACCAAAAGAAAACCGAGTCTACAATTAAGAATCTGAAAGTCCAGGTGGGCCAGCTTGCAAAGCAGTTACCTGAAAGACCATCCAATAGCTTTATAGCAAACACAGAGAAAAATCCTAAGGAAGAGTGCAAAGCTGTGATGACTAGAAGTAGAATGGCACTTCAAGCGGAGGAAAGTAGAGCTGATCAGAAGGTGAAGGGATTTAAACAAAAGTTGGCTGATAAACTGGCACTGGAACTGGTTGATGATTTAGTTGAACTTGAAGAAATTGTTGAGGAAGCAGATGGTGATGAAGAAGAAGAGACACCAATAAGAGACTGTCAAGAGAGAATAAAGAAGAAGGAAGCAAAAGAAAAAGAAGAAGAAATAAAAGAAGAAGAAGAAAAAGAAAAAAAGTTGAAAAATGAAAAACAAAAATAAAAGGTTGTTGAGATTGAGAAGAAGAAAGGCAAGAGTGAGGCTAACATAGAAAAGAAGAAAGAGGCTACTCCTATTGAATGCAAGGAGGTACCTTATCTGTTGGTACCCTCCCGAAAAGATAAAGAGCGACATTTGGCCAGATTTCTTGATATCTTCAAGAAATTGGAAATTACCTTGCCATTTGGAGAAGCACTTCAGCAAATGCCCCTCTATGCCAAATTTTGAAGGATATGTTAAACAAAAAGAACCGGTACATCCATAGTGATCGAATTGTTGTGGAAGGTAATTGTAGTGCTGTCATTCAACGCATTCTTCCACCCAAGCACAAAGATCCTGGAGTTGCCACAATACCGTGTTCTATCGGTGACGTTGTTGTAGGCAAAGCTCTCATAGACTTGGGAGCTAGTGTAGAAGCAAAGACTTTGACTTTGATGTTCTAATGATGACATATGATCATGATGTTTTGATACCTTATGGAAATGCGCTTCTCAAGTTTAATTCAAGACAACAATCCAAGAATACAAGATACAACATCAAGAAGATCTCTAGTGTTTTAGGAAGGGAATTCCAAATTGAAACAGCAAAAGGTTTGGCCAAGAAATTTAAGCTAAAATGTCTTTTTCAAAGAGATTTACTCTCTGGTAATCTATTACCAGAGGATGTAATCGATTACCAGTGGCCAAAATGATTTAAAATAGCTATTAGAAATTTAAATTCAAATTTTACACTGTGTAATCGATTACACATGGATGGTAATCGATTACCAACAGTTATTGAATGTTTTGATTCAAATTTTAAAGCCTGTAATCGATTACAGAAGTCTTGTAGTCGATTACTAGAGGGAATTTTCAGAAAATTATTTCCAAGAGTCACATCTGTTCAAATGGTTTTTACATGGCCATCAAAGGTCTATTTATATGTGACTTGGAACACGAATTTGTTTAGAGTTTTTCAGAACAAAAAGGTCTTATCATCTCAAAAAACAAAATCATCTTATCCTCTTAAAATTCCTTGGCCAATACACTTGCAATTCAATAAAGAATTATTTGAGTGCTCAAATTGTTCAATCTATCTCTTTCAAGAGAGATTTCTTCTTCTCTTCACTCTATTTCTCAAAAAGGGATTAAAAGACCAAGGGTCTCTTGTTGTAAAGAAATCTTAGCACAAAGGAAGGGTTGTCCTTGTGTGGTTCAGAACTTGTAAAGGGATTTTGCAAGATAGTGGAACTCTCAAGCGGGTTAATTGGGGACTGGATGTAGGCACAAGGGTGTGGCCGAACCAGTATAAATCTGAGTTTGCATTTTCTCTTCCCTTGAAATCCTTTATTGTTTATTGCATATTGTTTCTATTAAGTAAGATTAATTTGCATTATTATTTAGGAATTCATTTTTAAAAGGAATCTTGAGTTGTTGGGTTAAAATCAAAATAGAATTTTTAATTTTAAAAAGATTATGATATCTTAATTCACCCCCCTCTTAAGATATCTGAGGCCACTTGTCCAACAGCTAGTATCAATTTAATGCCTCTTTCCATGTGCCGACAACTTGGAGAGATAGAGATAATGACCACACGCATGACCCTAGCTGACCGCTCCATCACAAGGCCATATAGAGTCATTGAAGATGTTTTGGTTAAGGTTAAGCACCTTATATTTCCAGCTGATTTTGAGGTTATAGATATAGAAGAGGATGTTGACATTCCTCTCATTCTTGGCCACCCATTCATGTCTATTGCAAGATGCATGGTAGACATGGGAAAGAAGATACTACAGATGGGCATAAAAGATCAAAAGATCAGCTTTGATTTGTTCCATGAGGAAAAAGATCCACCTTGCCAAAATGTATGTCTTAAAGTGCATGTGATGGAGGAAAGGAGACATAAGAAGAAGGTCCTTGAAGTAGGAACTTTGTTCGATCTTGGATAACATGATGATGCATCAAGCTAGTGACGTTAAAAGAGTGCTTATTGGGAGGCAACCCAACTTTTCTTTCCCTTTTCTATTTTTCATTCTTATCTCTTGGATGTAGTTAGGATACCTTGCTTGTGATTGTGATTAATTTCAGCTTGTTTAGTAATGAACAAGGGGTTTTAAGCTTGTGTGAAGAGATATACAGAAAAAGGCTTAGAAAGTTTTTTGCAATTGTCTATTCGCTAAGCGCTCAGTCTTCACGCGCTAAGTCGAGCTTGCTCGCGCTCAGTGCATTGACCCTTGATTGGTTGGCTGAATAGTTCAGCTAATCGCACATCACTGCGCTAAGCCTAACATCTTCACTGTAATTGAACCTTAATCAATGGGCTTAGCGTGGATGATGTGCTAAGCGCCACTCCTCCTCTGAAAATTTTTATTGTAGCAGTTCTAAGCCCACTATCCTGAGCTAAGCCCCAGATCCATTCTGGAATTTGATCTTTCAAGCTGGGCTTACCGGGGCAGGAAGCGCTAAGCGCCAATCTCTTACTGTTTTTTAATTCTTGGAAGTGCGCTTAGCGTGCCTATTGCTCTAAGCCTGAACTACTCTCTGTAAGTTGAAGCTTGATGAAATGCTAAGCCTCACATCTCAGGCTAAGCACATATTGTAGAAAATTTTGTGTTGCAGAAAGCGCTAAGCGCAGCCTGCTGCGCTAAGCCCCAGATGCTCACTGGACTGTACAACTTCAAGTTGGGCTTAGCGCAAGGCTAGGCTAAGCGCTTGGGTTTTTAAAATCAAACGTCATGTGGGCACGCTAAGCACAGCTGTGAGCTAAGCGCGCCATAGAAATTGCAGTTTTTAAAAACCAAAGGCTGAGGTACTTTGGGTGATACCCCAAGTTACCTCTACCTCTGTTACTACATTTCTTGCTTCCAAATCATACATTTCATCTGTGTGCCTCATTTCCTTGCTTCATTCTGCATTCCAACCACAATCCAAGTAAGTGTGGAAGCAATGCTTTCCAAGATTATTTTGATGATGCCAAAGACTCAATTCATGAATCAAAGAGTCATTCAATCAAAGCAAGTTTCAAGAATCAAAGAGTCGTTCAATCAAGATTCAAGATTCAAGTAAAGAATCAAGATAAGACTCAATTAAGATAAGTATTAAAAGAGTTTTTCAAAATATTGAATAGCACAATTTTGTTCGAAAGAATTTTTCAAAGAAAAATCTTTTACCAAGAGATTTACTCTCTGGTAATCAATTACCATAAGGCAGTAATCGATTACCAGTAGTCAACATTCTTTTCAAACTGATTTACAAAGTTGTAATCGATTACCATAATCATGTAATCGATTACCAATGTTTTAAAATGTTAGATTTCAAATTTCAAGAGTCACAACTTGTGATAAAATATTTTCAAATAATTTCAAACTTTTGTAATCGATTACCAGTGTTTCTAAACGTTTTGATTTTCAAATTTAAACATGAAGAGTCACATCTGTTGATGTGTAATCGATTACACTATGATGGTAATTGATTACCAGTGACTTATTTTGAAAATTAAATTACCAAAAGTCACAATTCTTAAAGTGACTAGTTTCTGAAGATTTTTCAAAAGTCACAACCTTTAAAGTGACTAGTTTTCAAAAGAGTCACAACTTTTAAAGTGACTAGTTTTCAAAAGAGTCACAACTTTTAAAAAGTGACTAGTTTTGAAGAAATTGCCAAGAGTCATAAACTTTTAACTTGAGTCATCAAATGACTATAAATATGTGACCATGGCACGAATTTTAAAGTGACAACTTTCAGATTTCTTTCATTCATTCAAAGCATTCTTCTAAGAGTTTTTTGTTCAAAACTTTCTTTATTCAAGAAAAGTTCATTGGCAAAAAACTTGTGCTATTCTTCTTCTTCATTCCTTCTTCCTCTTACCAAAAGATTCAAAGGACTAACCGCCTGAGAATTCTTTTGATTCTTCCTCTTCCCTTAAAACAAAAGATTTCAAAGGACTAACCGCCTGAGATATCTTTTGTTTCCCCTTACAAAGATTCAAGGGACTAACCGCCTATGAATTCTTTGTCTTAACACATTGGAGGGTACATCCTTTGTGGTACAAGTAGAGTGTACATCTACTTGGGTTTTAATACTGAGAACAAGAGAGGGTACATCTCTTGTGGATCAGTTCAAGTGGAGGGTACATCCACTTGGTTGTTCAAAGAGAACAAGGGAGTGTACATCCCTTATGGATCTTTGCTTGTAAAGGATTTTACAAGGTTATTGGAAATCTCAAGAACCAGTGGTTGCTTAGGGACTGGATGTAGGCACGGGTTGTTTCTGAACCAATATAGATCTTGTGTTTGTCTTCTTCTTCCCTACACTCTTTATCTTTCCGTTGTGCACTTTTATTTCCTCTTTACTTTTGTCTAAGTTATTGTTTTTGTTCTTTACTTTCTCATAACTTAGTAGCAAAGCCTAATTGAATCTAGTAATATTGAGAAGGATAAATTTTTAATTAGTCAAAACACATTCATAATTAATTCAACCCCCCATTCTTAATTATTCCGAGGCCATTTGATCCAACCCCCATTTCCATTTTTTCATGCTTCAAATCATAGGATAGATGATTTCTTGCTTTCTTAGTTAGTAATGTTGTTAGGTTAAGGTTACTAGCTTTAGGGTTAGTCAATGTAGGATTTTAGGTAACTGAGAAGCCCATTAAGGGCAATGTGGCTTGTAGAAGCAAGCTTCATGATGAATCAAGATTGATTCAAAGATGTTTTGATGATAACAAAGATGATGACAAAGGTGATGACAAAAAAAAGCTCAAAGGTCAATCAAAGAATGAGTTCAAGATGTTCAAGATAGAATCAAGAACACTTCAAGATTCAAGAGGAAAGTTGAAGAACACTTCAAGATTCAACATGAAAGTTGATTTCAAGAATCAAGAATTCAAGGATCAAGCTTTCAAGAATCAAGATCAAGATTCAAGAATCAAGAGAAGGCTTAATCAAGATAAGTATGAAAAGGTTTTTTCAAAAACTGAGTAGCACATGGATTCTTCTCAAAACATGTTTATCGAAGAGTTTTTACTCTCTGGTAATCGATTACCAGATTATTGTAATCGATTACCAATAGCAAAATGGATTTGAAAAAGTTTTCAACTGAATTTACAATGTTCCAATTGATTTCAAAAAGCTGTAATCGATTACAATGTTTTGGTAATCGATTACCAGTGCCTTTGAACGTTGAAATTCAAATTCAAATGTGAAGAGTCACATCCTTTCACATAAAAGCTTTGTGTAATCGATTACACTGATTTGGTAATCGATTACCAATGATTGTTTCTGAGTAAATCAAAAGATGTAACTCTTCAAATGGTTTTTGACTTTTTCAAATTGGTTTTAAGTTTTTCTAAAAGTCATAACTCTTCTAAATGGTTCTCTTGACCAGACATGAAGAGTCTATAAAAGCAAGGCTTTGTTTTGCATTTTCAAAAAATATTTCTAACAATTCAATCAATTCATTACAATTCTTTACAAGCCTTGAATCTCTTGGAACTTCTTCTTCTTCGTGCCAAAAGCTTTCCAAAGTTTTCTGGTTTTCTAAACCTTGAAAACTTGTGCTATTCATTCTTTTCATCTCTTCTCCCTTTGCAAAAAGAATTCACCAAGGACTAACCGTCTGAATTCTTTTTGTGTCTCTCTTCTCCCTTTTCCAAAAAAACAAAGGACCAACCGCCTGAATTCTTTTGTGTCTCCCTTCTCCCTTGTCAAAGAATTCAAAATGACACAGTCTGAGAATTCTTTTGATTCTTCCCTTTCCCTTATACAAAAGTTTTCAAAGGACTAATTGCCTGAGAATTCTTTTGTATCCCCATTCACAAAGTATCAAAGCTTTAACTGTCTGAGATCTTTGTCTTAACATATTGGAGGGTACATCCTTTGTGGTGCAAGTGGAGGGTACATCTACTTGGGTTGTTGGCTGAGAACAAGAGAGGGTACATCTCTTGTGGATCAGTTCTAGTGGAGGGTACATCCACTAGGTTCAAAGAGAACAAGGGAGGGTACATCCCTTGTGGATCTTTGCTTGTAAAAGGATTTTTACAAGGTTGAAAGAAATCTCAAGGACCGCAGGTCACTTGGGGACTAGATGTAGGCACGGGTTGTTGCCGAACCAGTATAAAAACTTTTGCTGTGCATTTTAATTTCCGCTTTTACTTTTGGTTAAGTTTCTCTTCTACTCCTTATTCTCTTAACAACATAAGTAAAACCCTTAGAAGAGTAAATTTTTAATTATTGAAGGTTTAGGAAAAATTAATTCAACCCCCCCCCCCCCTTCTTAATTATTCTAAGGCCACTCGATCCAACATGGGTGAAAGGGATGAAGACCCCTGTGGTTCTATTTGGAAATCGCGATGAATGCGCTAAGCACGCCTGCTGCGCTTAGCCTATTCATCGCAATTGTTAATGTTTTGGATATCCAGATGAACACGCTAAGCGGACCATGTCACGCTAAGCGCATTCATCCTTACTGATGAATGAAAGTGATGAGCCAGCTAAGCGAGTCTGTGCGCTAAGCGGGCCTAGTGTTCAGACATTAAGATTTTGAAAAATTTTGTTCAGCGCTAAGCCTGACATGTTACACTAAGCGCCACTATGCTTCTGTAGTTTTTCTTTGAATAAGGCTAAGCGCAACTATTGCACTAAGCCCTTGTTGTGTGTTGAGGAGGTTGAGGTAAGTGCCTTGTTGCGCTAAGCTCAACTCTCTCACTGTCTTTTAAGTTTTTTGTCGTTAGGCTAAGCGCGCCCTATGCGCTAAGCTTGAGTGTCATTCTGATGAGGCTGAGCTAAGCGCGGCATGCTGCGCTAAGCTTAAACTCTCTTCTGTTTTGAAAATTGTAGACTCAGGCTAAGCTCAGCTTGTTGTGCTAAACCTAATCTGCAGAAAAATATTTTTTGTGTCTTCAGGCTAAGCGCGAGTCTGCTGCGCTTAGCCCCTGAGTAAAATTTTATAAGGCGTGCTAAGCTCAGCCTGCTGCGCTAAGCGCCCAGTCAAAATTTTTGTGTTATTTTTCTGTTATTGTTAAAACTAACCTGTGCTAATCTCTTGTATTTTGTATTATATTTTGCATATGGCATCTAAGAAAAGGAAGGATCCTTTTACACCTTCCCAAGTTAGATTTGATCGGTAGGTTAAATCACCTAAGCAGGTGAGGGTGAGAGGTCATTTGGTGAAATTTGATGAAGATACTCTGAATACCTTTCTGAAGACCCCAGTGATTGTGGAAGAGGGGGAAAGGGCTATTTATAGAAAAAGCTATTTGGGGCAAGGGCAGCTCGCCATGGCGAGTAGATGCTTAGCTCCGAAGGAATGAGCTTGCCCAGACGAGCTGGTTGCTTAGGCACGAAGCCATTTCATGGTCCAGGCGAGCCAAATGCTAGCCTGGGCAAGCTAGGGTCTAGAAAAATCCAAAATAAGACCCTTTTTCCCCCCTTCCTTGGTATCCTTTTGTTTTCTTGATCAAAGCACTAAGTGATTCCTTGCTTCACACTATAATTGGCGCCAAATACCATAATTCGACTAGCACAAATCAAAATATCATATTGAAAGATATTCCCTGAACGAAATTAGGGTCTGACAATTGTCCTACTTTACTTATCTTTTATTGAAAATGAAAAGGTAAGTAAAGATAAGCACACTAATTTCATTTGAGTGATCCTGCTATTCGAAACTGGACGCCAGAGGAAACAAAGGAAGTGAAATCGAAAAAGCAAAAGGACATTGACATTGAAATATCGAAAGCATCAAGCGAAAGAGGTCATAGTCTTGTAAAACATAAGACTGAAGATATTGAAGTCTTTGTAAAAGACGGAAGACATTGAAGTCTTGTAAATGTAAAAGACAGAAGACATTGAACTCTTTGGAAATGTAAAAGACTGAAGACATTGCATTCTGGTTAAAATGTAAAAGATAGAAGACATTGAAGTCTTTGGAAATGTAAAAGACTAAAGACATTGAAGTCTTGTAAATGTAAAAGAAAGAAGACATTGAAGTCTTTCAAAATGTAAAAAGACTAAAGACATTGAAGTCTTGTAAATGTAAAAGATTGAACACATTGAAGTCTTGTAAATGTAAAAGACAAAACACATTGAAGTCTTTGAAATGTAAAAGACAAAATACATTGATATCTTGGAAATGTAAAAGACTGAAGACATTGAAGTCTTTGAAAATGTAAAAGACTGAAGACATTGTAGTCTTTGAAAATGTAAAAGACTGAAGACTCAGTCTTTAAAAATTAAAAGACTAAAGACATTGTAGTCTTTGAAAGCATAAAAGAATGAATACATTGAAGTCTTTGAAATCATATAGCAAAAGACATTGTAGTCTTGGAATCATAAAACATAAGACATTGTAGTCTTTTGAAACATAATGAAAGGATGTTGAGTCCTATGGAAAAAAAAAGATGTTGAGTCCTACGAATCATGCAATTGAATTTTGGCAATTGGTATATAATGAGAAATCTATGGACTCATAGCCTAATGTGAAACATGAGTTTTGGCATGCATGGACATGCAAACTTCACCCTAAAATGAAGTAAATGCAGGTTTTGTACGCAACAATGCAATGCAATGAAAAATTATGCAATGTTCATGACATTCTTTCCTCTTTTGGGGATCTTAATTTTGTTTTCTTTTTTCTTCTTTTATTTGTGTGAAGAAACACAAATTAACTATCTCTTTCTAAAAGACATGATAACTCATGCAACCTCATCCTATCTTTTGCAAATCTCTTCAGGGACTTCCTTAGAGTGTATGTTTTGATTTAATCACTTGACATTTTTGGGTGATGGCAGTGGAGCCGTTTGACATTTAATCAATCAATTCAAATATTGATCCTAAGGTTCGTCCCTTTCTTTTTTGTTTAAAACTTTGATTATTCTGCACATCAAGAAAATATATGGCTTTGGGGCCGATCGCATGCACCATTGAAGGACGACAATGGATTATTACCCTTTGGTATATGACCAAGTGAAACTTTCCTAATTTAAGGTCATAGAGTGATGCCAAGGGTCTGTCAATCCCGTTGAAACTTGATGACATGGGCTGATCCCAAAAGAATTTACACAACAAAGGCCACCCTTAGATTCAAAAGGAATCCTAAGGAGTCTGCATGAGTGACTAACATCAGATGTACCTTACTATTAGTCATTCCTTGACCTACATGGGCTTTATTAGGCTTGTAATGTGGTCAGTGGCAAGAGGGCTATGAAAGAAAGGATCAGAGAGGCTCAAAGAGTGTTTAAGGGTTATATTGAGTAAGAACCTCGAGAGCATTGCTTGTACTTTTATTCATTTCAACTTTTGGGTTGGGCTCTACTCCTTTTGTCTTATACATTAATCCTTATTGCGCTTTTGTGCCCAACTTCATGCATGTGTTGTTTGCATTGCTCTTCCCGTCGGTTTAGCAGTGGTTCCTACTCAGGGTTTCTATTTTGATTTTGTTGTTTTTTTTGTGTTGTTTTTAGGAAACAAATATGCTTTGGCTCGGAGGGGGTAGCAAGGGATAAATTAGTGTTTGGGATATTGAAACACGGCCATGTGTCATTTCAAATCTTGACTTAGATACTTTTGTAGTTTGGATTTTGGGACAAAACCTTTGATAAACATGCTACTTATTCTTTCTTCTTTTTATTTTTTTATTACCATAATTTTTGCCAAGGCTGCCCTTTCGGGTTTTCAACCTATCGAGTGAGGACTTCTTGTCTGCCCCTAGGTTTGCTTGAGGCTCATGCATGGTGTCTATTATTGTCTTTTGTCATGACCTTCTAGCAAGGAAAAATGAAAGAAACTATGCAGGTTCTCGAAAACAAATTTCCAAGGACGAGAAAATAAAGGATTTTCAATGGACAGATTAAGTCGAATGACTCTTGTTCTTGATAACTCACTTTTCTCTAAAAAAGACAACTTTTAAGAATGATAAAATGAGGTCACATGAATGTCTATACTTCTTATTTTTAATTTGAAACATTGTCAACCAAACATTTTTTTTCTTTTTTTTTTTACTTTACTTGTCGTATACAACACCCTCACCAAACATGTAGAACGAGCAATTTCTGATTGAACAGACTTGGAGATCAACTTAGGAGCGAAGTCACTTGAGCAAACAAGCCAACGATGTACATTCACATTCCATTGAATGTTAAATAAATATGCAAAGATGTAATTGTGAGAGAATGAGAGGCAAGGACATCAAATTTATCCATATTATTAACATTGTGAATATTGTTTACAGTAATGGCATAAACTTGAAAATCCTAATGAGTCATTGGAGACATCTAACAAAAACCTTCAAATTGCCCCAAGTATCATGCATAGTGTCGCTTGAAAATGTTAGAATTCACAAGCAATTGTCCTCCTCTAATTTAAGCCATCCTGAATCAATTAGACTTTGCACCTTATGTTTCAAAGTCATACAATGCTAATGGAATGCCCTGAAACTCCTCCATGATAAGCACATGTTGCATTTGAGTTGTATCCTTGGGAAAATGCATGTTGAGGAATCTTTGTCAGGATTATGGCTATCATTGCATTACTGAGTAGATATGGGAGTAAGTTAGCATACAACATTGGAATTGGGGTGAATTCTACAGGCTTCTTTTTTGGAAAATTACTTCTCTGGTTGGTGTTTTGGTTTGTATTAAGGGTGGTGTTTCACCTTGGATGTGTAGCAGACGGGTTTTGTGGCTGATTGAGGAGCGGCCTTTGTGGATGATTGGGTGTTCTTGGCTGGCAAAGTGGTGGGTAATAAGAAGAACTGATATTGGTCGAGTATTGATATTGTTGAGCTAGTGGGAAATTTGGCCATGTAGGAACGACAGTCACAACATGGGTTTCTCCATTCTTCTTATTCTCTCCATTTGCCCCAGGCTTCCTATCCATCAAAGCGGCATAATCAAATTTTCCTCTTCTCAGACCCATTTCGATCATCTCGCCAGCAACCACTAAATTTGCAAAGCTTGAAGGCATGTAACCCACCATCTTCTCGTAGTAGAACACCAATAATGTGTCCACTATCATAGTTACCATCTCCCTCTCCATCATTGAGGGCCCTACTTGAGCTGCCAGATCCCTCCACCTTTGGGGGTATTCTTTGAAAGATTCATGTTCTCTTTTCCACATGTTCTGTAGCTGCATTCTATCTGGAGCCATATCAGAATTGTAATGATACTGCCTAATGAAGGCAACCATTAAGTCCTTCCAGGAATGGACCCGGGAAGGTTCTAGATTAGTATACTACGAGACAGTTGCCCCAGCAAGACTTTCCCGGAAGAAATGTATCAACAATTTTTAATCTTTTGCGTATGCCCCCATTTTTCTGTAGTACATCTTCAGGTGATTCTTGGGGCAAGTAGTCCCCTTATACTTATCAAAATCTGACACCTTGAACTTCAAAGGAATGATCATGTTGGGCACTAGACACGACTCAACCATGTCAGCAAAGGCATAATTTCCACCTTCTTCAATGACCTTTAGCCTTTCCTCTATATGATCAAATTTCTCCCTTTCCACCATAGCAATAGGCCCTTCTCCCATCGCAAAATGTAAGGGTTGAGGTTGTGGGCGATATTGAGCCCCCCCCCCCCCCAAAGCGTTTGGCGGGGGTACACTAAAAAATGCCTCCCCCTCAGTGGCATATCCAAAGTGAGGCTCAAATGTGGCTAAAGTGTGGCCTTGGGGTACTTCATGTGTCTTCCCCATAGGTTGAGAGACATGTTCATGATCAGATTGGGGTTGTTGGCTCCCAATGGGTATGGGTGTGGAGTTGTCGACATTATCATCGAGAGCGTGTACAATGTTGGGTAGTGTATAGTTGGGAGGCAATCCACATGGTGGGAAGGAATGCTAGTTTTGAACCTACAAAAAAATGGGGGACACCCGTACTTCCCAACGCTTTGCCTCCCTGACCTACCATATCCGAGACTGGACGATTTAGTTGATTGAGGCCAAAAGGATGAGCGGGTTCACCTTAGTGGTAGTACTTGCGGCAATGATTGTAGCCGTGTTGACCTCCATCATTTTTCTCATACTTATCATGGCTTCCATAATTATGGTCATTTGTTTTTTCATGGCCTTCATGTCGGCCTTCATCTGTTCATGTATCTCTTCTATCTCACTCATTATTCTAGCTTTGGCATGCGTTTGGTATGGTTGTCGTAAACCACGTTCTTTCTCTTTAATTACAGTGATTATGATATGGCTTTCAAGGAAAGAATGCAATGAGAAATGCAACCAATGTGAAAAGAACAATAAGCATGGAGGTATGTGAATGATAGATTGTTGAAGTATTGCAAATTTTACAGAGGACATTTAGTAGAACATAGGATCGAATCAATTCAGATTTTCATTAAAACAACATTGTTCATTACATCTTGTCAGAGTCAAAATGCAACTGGAAATAAAACATGGACATCAGCAGTCCCTAATTTTGTAAGTTTGTCAGCTCAACCATGTATTGGCAGTAGCCAAAGAAGCTACGTAAACTCAGTCCATCTTTTGCCCTAACTTTTGCAAGTTGGTTACTTCCATACTTGACCTTGACTTGATGAAAACCTTTTTCTTAAAAGCATGTGCTTGGTTCGACCCCATAATCCAAGGAATAGAAATTTTGATTGTCAATACTTCGACAACATATCATAGAGATGAATGATTAGGGCACACTTATGCTATGCATGACAAATGTAATTATGAGATCAACATGAGACACCTGAAGAACCATCCTTTCCCAGTTAACAATGCATTAGGTCCCATGTTCATGTGATTTTCAATCATTTTTCAAGAGAAATGGGTGTATAATCCTAACATGGTTTGTTTATAGCTATCATCATGGTACCAAACACATGTAACTAAGAATGTAGTGTAAACTTTCACTCTTCATTCCGACTTTCTTTTTGTTCTTTTTTTTTTTAGGAAAGTGCAAGGCATGAGCAACTATGTGTCAGGATCATGCACGAGTGAACATAACATGCAAACGATGAAAATAGAATGTGTGCAATTGGCAGAATAAAAGCATGCCAAATGAAGATGTATAATAATGCAATGACTTATGCAAATGCAATGCATGAATATGATAGACGATAAATGTAGGAATGATATGTCCATCATGATGCCATGAAGAGATGCATGATGCAATCAAGGAATAAGCCAGAGTGAGTTTGCTTTGTGCCCTTAATTTAGGAACCTAATGGAAAGGGTCCAAAAGTTCATTTCTACTGACAACTCCCATGGGTGCTTTCATGTAACCTTACCGGCCTCTAGAGATATCATACTCTTGGATAATACATTGTGGAGATAGGGACCATCAGCGACAATGCATCACCAAAAGAGGAAAACTCTAGATGTGACTTCATTGTTATCAAGCGAGTCAGAGACCCAACATGACCACAGATCAACCTCCATTCCCTATGGCTCACACAGACCCGGGTATAGGGCCCATCATCTAAAGGTGTGTGAAAAAAGTATAGGTGTCATGTGTGAACAGAGCAACCTAAGTATAGCACATGTAGTCTATCCTAGGTTTCAATGGCACATTTCATTTTGTGAAAATAAAATAAAGAAAAAGTCATGATAAAATTACACACTCGATGAAAATGTCTTAGCTCTCTAATAGTCCCCAGTGGAGTTGCCATCTATCGCAACCTACCTCACGACGGGACAATGAAAGCATATAAAAGAAAATGTGTTCGTCTTCTAGGGAGAAAATGAGTGGAGTTGCCACCAACGTTTATTTAAGGGAAAACATTAGAAAAACCAAAAAGAGGTCTGGGAATTATGAAAATAAGGGTTTGAGAGTTGTTTACGCATAGGGAAGGTATTAGCACCCCACGTGCCCATCATAAAGGACGACAACCTTTAATCGAGTGTGCACAATGTGACTTCCAAAACTGTTTATTTTCCCAAGAGCAGTGAATTGCTTTTATTACATTATTTTTATTTATTTTTTATTTTTTTCGAGTCAACAAGGGTGTTGCCTATTAGTCGTCTTATACGAATAACTTTTGTATAGAAAAGTTTTCCAAAATGTATATAAATCTCCCAATTTATGGTTCTTTTTGGTAGCATTGTAAATAAATTTTGCTTTGTTTTGATCTATGTTCAGTAGAAGCCTCTTTATATGGAATTAATGTTAAATTCTCTTCAATTTCAGACAAAAAGGAGCAAATTTGAAGAAGTGCCAAAGTGGATGTCGCACTAAGCGAGATCCGTGTGCTTAGCGCGTATCAACGGCTAAGCCTAGCACAAGAGCGCTTAGCGAGTCAAGGGAATCTCGAAGGGCATCTGCTACACAAGCTCGCACTTAGCATGATATTAGCTCACTAAGCGAGTCATCTGTCGCTTTCCAGGCTCAACGCGAGATTGACACTAAGCTCAAATTCACTTACTCGCGCTAAGCGCAACGTCTAGGTTTTTGAGCCCGTTTTAAGCCTGATTTGCACAGAATTGAAGGGAGCTTTTTGGAGAGACTCAGAGAGCCTGAAAGGTGAATTGCAGAGAACGAAGAAGCAGAGCAAGGAGCCAAGTTTCCAACTTTTAGAGAGATTAGGGAGTTTTTGAGTGATTGTGAGGTGCCAAGAGGTGGAGGAGACATCCCCCCTCCTGTGTAAGCAAGCAATTTCTCTTGATTCCCTTTCTTTATTGTAAAAGGAGCTTCCTTGCCATGGAAGGCTAAAACCCTTAGCTGGGGATTTCTATTGAAAAATTGATGTAAAACCTTTTTCATATCTAATTAAGTGTGTTTTGTGTGTTCATTGCTTCTATCGGTGCATGATTGTTGCATGCTTTTGGTCTGATCACCCATTGGTGTGTACTGTTAGGAACTTTAGCATTGGGAAATGTACTGTTTCCTTAGAACTTGATAGAGTAAGGCTACATAACTGCATTTCTAGGGATAATGTGCAGGGTTTTAGTTTTCTTTATTATGTTGTGAGTATAATGCTGTTTAAATTAAGCTAAGTTCAACAGGAGGGATCTGCGAACGAAGTTTGATTTAAATTAGGAAAAATATCTTTAATTGCATCAACTTGTTCAGTAGGAAGACCCAACGCCTTTAGGTAATTTTTTTTTCACACTTATTTGCTCACATTTATTGCTTTTCAATTAGGATATATCATACTTTTACTTCAATTCACACTTATTAATTTCTGTTTACAAAATGCCTGATTATTGAACAAAACTTTGCTAAATGAACAAGTTCCCTGTGTTCGATACTCGGATCATTCCGTTTTAATTAAATACTTGACGACCTGGTGCACTTGCCGGTTAAACCACTTCTGCATAAAATGAGTAATTACAAATTTTGGAAAAAGGAACTGTGGAAGGGGGTCAACATTGCCCTTGCTCCTACGTATCCCCAGGTGCAATAAGGAAGACAGACCAATGTAGTTCTTTAAGTCTGAATGTTTGTGTGTAAAATTGATTTTATGTTTTTGAAAGATTTATTTTAATCGCGAACAAAGAGTTGTTAAGGCATGGGACCTTGAAACAACGTTTTAAATTTTGAAACGCGGAGGGAATCGTTAAGGCGTTGGACCTTGAAACAATCTCAAGTGATATTTGATAAAAAGAAGTTTGGTTGTGAATTGATTTCCTTCATTTGTTTTTTTTTTGTTATTATTAGTTTCTAGTCTCACAAAAGAAAAGAAAACAATCTCACGACACTGGTGGTCGACTAGAACTAAACCTTACAAATAAAATGAAATTACCAACGATAAAGGGGAGAAGGTGAATACATACATAATATCAAAGAGGACCCAAAAGGGAACATGGATTACATTCAACTCTTAAGAAAAGAAAAGAAAAGAAAAGGAAGAAGAACTAATCGGCTGTTGCACAAGGTACAAGGCTAGCAAAAGAAGTGATGTAGAGAATGATCCTCGGTTGCGATTTCATAGCACCTCGGCTTTGCTTTTATTCTTTTTCCTTCCTCTCCCTTTGTTTTTCTTCCTCCCTAAACTTTCTGAACCCCTAAAACCCTTCCCCTTCATGGAAATTTATAGAAAAATCCATTTGGGGAAAGCCCAGGCGAGCTAATGCTTAGCTCTGAAGGAATGAGCTAGCCCAGGCGAGCTGGTTGCTTAGGCACGAAGCCATTTCATGGCCCAGGCAAACCAGATGCTAGCCTGGGTGAGCTAGGGTCTAGAAAAATCCAAAAAAAGACCCTTTTGCCCCCCTTCATTGGTATGCTTTTGTTTTCTTGATCAAAACGCCGAGTGATTCCTTGCTTTGCACTGTAACTGGCGCCAAATACCATATTTCGACTAGCACAAATCAAAATATCATATCGAAAGATATTCCCTGGACGAAATTAGGGTCTGACAATGATCAAGGGGTTCCCACGGACCCTAAGAGAATAAAGGTCATTCCTGAGTGGCCCACTCCACCAAGTATAAGGAAAATTTGGGGCTTCCATGACTTAACATACGTTTACAAAAGGTTTGTCACATATTTTTCTATACTTGTAGCACCACTCATTGAGTTGCTGAGGAACCATGATCCCTCGTGGGAAGATGCCCAAGAAAAGGGTTTTCAGACCTTACCCTACTCTAACATACCCAACACAATATATATGTTTTTATTCTTTTTATAGGTGTCGAGGGAAGAAGCCCAGAGTATCAAGAACCTCTGGATTTGAGGTCAAATCCTTTCCAAGGGGGGAAGGATGATGCAATCCTACCCCCCAAGGGTATTGGATAGAAGACTTCAAGAGGATTAGACTAGAGCAGTCAAAGAAGGCCCTAGGGTTCTCATGAACCTCAGGGTAGATTTCTGAGCTCATGGGCCAAGGTTGGGTCCACTCTTCTTTGTAAATATTTAGAATAGGTTTTCCTTCTTTTTGGCCTTGTATTTTGGCCATTCTAGTAGTATAGGATTTTAGCCTTGTATTTCAGGGCATTATGAGTAGTCTTTGTAGTAGGGACTTTTTTTGTATTTTCATGTATTTTGGCATGGGGGTGAGCTTAGCTATTAGAGGGGTGTGAGTAGCTAAGCTCTAGCTTCTCAAGGAAGCTTCTCAAGGAGGTGAACTTAGCTATTAGAATGGATGTGTAGCTAAACTCTAGCTTCTCAAGGAAGCTTCATGATGGAAGCTTGCTTGTGGAGCTTCTATGGAGGCTGGATCTTTGAGCTTCAATGAGGTCCTTTAATGGTGATTTTCCACTATGGAGATGCAGCGGAAGACAAAGGAGAAGAGGTGAGAGGAGGCGCCATCCACTAGGGAATAAGCCATGGAAGAAGGAGCTTCACCACCAAGATGAGCCTTGGATAAGAAGCTTGGAGAGGATGCTTCAATGGAGGAAAAGAAATAGGGAGAGAAAGAGAGAGGGGGGGCACAAAATTGAAGGAAGAAAAAGGGAGAGAAGTTGAACTTTGAGTTGTGTCTCACAAGACTCTCATTCATCAAAGTTACAACAAGTGTTACACATGCTTCTATTTATAGACTAGGTAGCTTCCTTGAGAAGCTTTCTTAAGAAAACTTCCTTGAGAAGCTTCTTTGAGAAAACTTCCTTGAGAAGCTAGAGCTTAGCTACACACACCCATCTAAAAACTAAGCTCACCTCCTTGACAAAATACATGAAAATACAAAAAAAAAGTCCCTACTACAAAGACTACTCAAAATGCCCTGAAATACAAGGCTAAAACCCTATACTACTAGAATGGTCAAAATACAAGACCCAAAAGAAGGAAAAACCTATTCTAATATTTAAAAAGAAGAGTGGATCCAACCTTGACCCATGGGCTCAAAAATCTACCCTAAGGTTCATGAGAACCCTAGGGCCTTCTTTAGTAGCTCTAGCCCAAGCATGTTGGAGTCTTCTATCCAATACCCTTGGGGGGTAGGATTGCATCATCCCCTCCACCTTGGAAAGGATTTGACCTCAAATCCTGAGGTTCTTCATACTCTGGGCTCCTTCCCTTGACACCTGTAAAAAGAATAAAAACATATGTATTAGTGGTGTTGGGTATGTTAGAGTAGGGTAAGGTCTGAAAACTCCTTTCATGGACATCTTCCCATGAGGGAACATGGGTCCTCACCAACTCAATGAGTAGTGCTACAAGTATAGAAAAATATGGGACAAACCTTTTGTAAAAGTTTGTTAAGTCATGGCAGCCCCAAATTTCCCTTATACTTGGTGGAGTGGGCCAATCAGGAATGATCTTTATTCTTTTAGGGTCCTTGGGAACCCCTTGATCACTATTTATAAAATTAGGGAAAGTAATGCAATAAAGCATACCTTTTTCTGTATTTTTATGTTGATTATTCCTACAAAAAAATATGACAAACCTAAGCTGTCCCATATGAGAACCTAAGTTTGTATTGAAACCAAAAATAAGAACAAACCTACCTAATGAGTCCCTATGTACATGAATCTTGAAGATGCTGGGTGCATGACTGATTTTACAAAAGAGGGTTGCAACACTCAACAAATTCATCATATCACTTATTGTAGGGATTTGGTACCTAATAATACCTATTTTGGGCACCAACAAAGCACAAGGATTTAAGCTCTTACGAACCAAACCTTCATCCAACAACTCCTTTACTTGAGGAATAACCTCAAGCCCAAGAGGTGTGGCAGTGCTAACAAGTGTCTTTTTACAAAAGAGAAAATGTGGAGGTTGTCTAAGAGGGAAAGTTTCTTTAATGTTTGTCTTTATTGTAAAATGAGTTTCCTTCTTAGCTAAACTCTTGGAGGAGACACTTACCTCCTTACACTTCTCTTTAACCATTAATGGTTGTCCTTCTTCTTGGGGGTAGATTTCTTCACTAGATTCTTCCCCTTTTGCTTCTTCACTTTCACTAGAGGAAGGTGAAGTAGTAGCCTCATCTTGGCTACTATAAATGTCTTGGCCCCTCATAATCATGGTTTTTGTGGTGGGGCATTGAGAAGTAATGTGTCTTCTTCCAAGACATTTAAAGTACTTTATAGAGCTAGTTTTCTCTTGCATACTAGCCTTAGGGGCTTGCTTTTCTATTGTCTTCCCCTTATCATCTTTGGGCTTAGAAGGTGTCACCTCTAAGATGCCTTGACCTTGGTCTTTATTTGGATAAGAGTGAGAGCCATAAGATTTTGAAGTAGAATTCTTTTTAAGTTGTTGCTCTACCCTTATTTCCCAATCTAAGTTAGCCTCTACATTGTCCTTCCCATGGAAGTATGAGAGGTTAATGTTAGCCTCTTGAGGCTTTCTTTCCTTTTCTCTTCTATGGGAGTGAGGTCTAAGATGTGACCTGTGCCTTCCTTCGTAATAGTCACGAAGTTCTTCACTTAGGCTCTTGCAAGAGTTATGACTACTACAGGAGGCATGTTTTTCTCTTTTCATTTCTTTCATTATTTTTCTTCTTTCTTCCTCTCTTATTTTCTTTCTTTCATCTTGACTTATTTCTTCCACTCTTTTTTTTCCTTTTTCTTTTCTCTCTTGTTTTTCTTTCCATAACTTGAGGGAACTCAACTCATCTAAGATTCTAGATAAAGGGTCTTTATGACTAGTACCCTCGCCAGTAACACTAGATGAATGATGACTCATGTTGGTTCCTAATTTGTGGTTCTTTCTTGTTGGAGGTTTGAAAAGAAAAGGTAAAAGAAACTATGGTTGAAACTATCCAAATAAACACTAAAAGAGGTGTGAAAGATAAGGTAAAAAAACTAATTGGTAAAATGCAAGCTATCTAGGCGGTTTGACAATGGAAGGTAAAAGAAATAAGCTATGAAAGTAAGCGAGAAATGTAAACTAGGTGAATCCTAAGAGTGTTTGGATGACCACATTCAAGGTTCCCAACAAAACACTCACTATCCTAAGTAAAAATTGCCTAAAATTATTACACACAAATGGAAGTTTGGTAACCTATAGTAGACTCCCAACACTCTTCCAATGAAAGGCCTTTTTGTTACAAAACTTGAAAGCAATGAAGGTAAGTAAATTGCAAATTACAAAATTAAAAAACGGTCCTCAATTTTGTTGGTTGTTCTCTCTTTGGTGATTCACTCAATTTGGAGTGCTTCTTAGTCCAATAGCTCTTAAGGTGGTTGGCTCCTTTCTTCTTGATTCAAATTCTTCAAGGGATGGCACCAATCCTCCTTCCAATTCCCTATATGGCAACCCACAAACAAGGAAACAAAGAGACAAGCAATAACCAAAGACAAAAAAAAAATGAAATGAAAGCTAAACCAATGGAGTTTTAACAAGACAATTTTTCAAGGATTACTCAACAATTAAAGCAATGAAAAGGACATAGAAGCAAGCTAGGACTCAAAGAGAAACTTAGAATGGCTCTAGAATAGAGTAAAAAAACTATAAAAAAAGGACTCAACAAACCTCTAGCTTTGGCACTTGTTTTCAGAGTAATTTTCAATTGAAATTTCAGAACTAAGATTGGTATAACATAGGCACCAATTATAGAATAAATTTTGAGCCAAAACAACAAGCACACTTCCCTTTTTACTTTTTTTTTCCTGGATACTGATTTTTCTGACAGCTTGTGTGATTTTTAGTATTTTTTCCTTTTAAGAAAATCACTTGGTTCTTTTTGTATAACTTTTTTCCAGATGTCTAGAAAATTCAGTTAAAATTTCAGCTCAAAATTCGAACCATAGAAAATAAAATCTAGCTTTTATAGCAAGTTTAATTGGTGGAAACTCTAAAGAATCTTGTTAACAACATTTAGCACAAGACATGTGAGGAGATACATGGAGAAAAATGAAGAAACAACAATGGAAGAGAAGGTAAAGCAAAAAATTAATGCAGGTTTAAGGAGCACCTACTTGAAGCCCTTGTGCTCTGATTACCACTTGATGGAAGCTTGCTTGTGGAGCTTCTATGGAGGCTAGATCTTTGAGCTTCAATGAGGTCCTTTAATAGTGATTTTCCACTATGGAGATGCAGCAGAAGACAAAGGAGAAGAGGTGAGAGGAGGCGCCATCCACTAGGGAATAAGCCATGGAAGAAGGAGCTTCACCACCAAGATGAGCCTTGGATAAGAAGCTTGGAGAGGATGCTTCAATGGAGGAAAAGAAAGAGGGAGAGAAAGAGAGAGGGGGGAGCACGAAATTGAAGGAAGAAAAAGGGAGAGAAGTTGAACTTTGAGTTGTGTCTCACAAGACTCTCATTCATCAAAGTTACAACAAGTGTTATACATGCTTCTATTTATAGACTAGGTAGCTTCCTTGAGAAGCTTTCTTAAGAAAACTTCCTTGAGAAGCTTCTTTGAGAAAACTTCCTTGAGAAGCTAGAGCTTAGCTACACACACCCATCTAAAAACTAAGCTCACCTCCTTGACAAAATACATGAAAATACAAAAAAAGTCCCTACTACAAAGACTACTCAAAATGCCCTGAAATACAAGGCTAAAACCCTATACTACTAGAATGGTCAAAATACAAGGCCCAAAAGAAGGAAAAACCTATTCTAATATTTACAAAGAAGAGTGGATCCAACCTTGACCCATGGGCTCAAAAATCTACCCTAAGGTTCATGAGAACCCTAGGGCCTTCTTTAGTAGCTCTAGCCCAAGCCTCTTGGAGTCTTCTATCCAATACCTTGGGGGGTTGGATTGCATCACTTCTCAAAGAAACTTCTCAAGGAAGCTTTTCAAGGAGGCTTTCATTTAGTTAGTAACCTAGGCTATAAATAGAAGTATGTGTAACACTTGTCATAACTTTGATGAATGAAAGTCTTATGAGACACACTTCAAAGTTCCACTTCTCTCCCTTTTTTTTCTCCTTCAATTTCGTGCCCCCCCCCCCCCCTCTCTCTTTCTCAATCTTTTCCTCCATTGAAGCTTCCTTTCTAAACTTCTTATCTAAGGCACTCTCTTGGTGGTGAAGCTCCTCCTTCCATGGCTTATTCCCTAGTGGATGGCGCCTCCTCTCACCTTTTCTCCTTTATCTTCCGATGCAACTCCGTGGTTGAAAATCACCATTGAAGGACCTCATTGAAGCTCAAATCCAGCCTCCATAGAAGCTTCTCAAGAAAGCTTACATCATTAACTATGAAAATTGATCAAAAAGCTAAGATTACTTACTTAAATTCTACTTCAATCACTCAACTATGAAATTTAGCTCATTTGGATCATGTAAGATCCTAATAGAACCTCAAAAGGGTAACAATGGAGAAAGAGAGAGACATAGTTTTAAATTCTATTTCTAATGAATCAGAAATTAATTGAAAGTCTGTACAAATGATGTTACAAGCTCTTAGAGCTGCGATTATATTAAATTTTTGTGCCTCAGATGATTTTCACTACAGCAAAAGCATAATTCGCTGCAACAAAATTACATTTATGAACTGAGGATTCTACACTGATCTTCATTCCTCTAGACCTTATTCATTAGGATGAAAGGATGACTCACTTGGGTGAGTTCCTTTCAACTCCAAGGTCTTTAGCTTTGTAGAATTGTTGTGGCAAGGCTTAGCTTCCTTGTAGCAAATCTTCATTATTTCCAGCCAATCGAGGGTTATGTTTCATTATGGTGAAAACACATGTCGCTGTGTGCAACTCTTCCATCTTTGATGATCAAAATCTGCTCTTGTAACATTCAAATTTATATAAAAACATCCCAAATTATGTTTCTAAGTTTCTACATCCAGTTTATACAATTTATTAACAAAAACCACAATTATGAACAATAATTCTAAATAATAGCTAAGATAATTGCTCACAAAATAAGATGTGAAAAACAATTATAAACCATAACATATGAAGGATTGTCAAAGGTAAAATGAAAAAAGTTGAGTCTTCTCACACGTAAGTATGAGTTGTTTACTATGGAGGAAGCTGAAGAGATACAAAATATGTTAGGACGCTTCCAAACCATATTAAATGAACTAAGATCTTTATGCAAAACTTTTGATAATTATGACCATATTGATGAAATTCTAAGAAGTTTGTCTAGAAAGTGGAAACCACAAGTTACAATGTTGAGAGCTCTGAATGTGGAAGCAATGTCTTCCAAGATTATTTTGATGATGCCAAAGAATCAAGAGTTAAGCAAATTCCAAAGTTTCAAGAATCAAGATTTAAGATTCAAGAATCAAGTTTCAAGACTCAAGATTCAAGAATCAAGAGAAGACTTAATCAATATAATTACTAAAAAACGTTTTTCAAAACATTGAGTAACACAAGAAGTTTTCACAAAATCATTACCAAAGAGTTGTACTCTCTGGTAATCGATTACCAGAAAATAGTAGTCGATTACCAGTAGCCAACATTGTTTTCAAAACTGATTTACAAAGCTGTAATCGATTACCAATGTTTTAAAATGTTAGAATTCAAACTTCAACAGTCACAACTAGTGATAAAACATTTTCAAATCATTTTCAAATCACAGACGTTGGCAGAAAAATTAGTGTTTAGGAAAAAAAAAGTGAAAAGGAAGTGTGCTTGTTGTTTTGGATCGAAATTTGTTCTATAATTGGTGCCTATTTTATATCAATCTTAGTTCAAAAATTTAAATTGAAAATTAGTGTGAAAACAATTCCAAAGCTAGAGGTTTCTTGAGTCTTTTTTTTTTTGTTTTTTTACTCTACCCTAGAGCCATTCTAAGTTTCTCTTTGAGTCCTAGATTGCTTGTATGTCCTTTTCATTGCTTTAATTGTTGAATAATCCTTGAAAAATTGTCTTGCTAAAACTCCATTGGTTTAGCTTTCATTTCATTTTTTTGGTCTTTGGTTATCGCTTGTCTCTTTGTTTCCTTGTTTGTGAGTATCCATATAGGGGAATTGGAAAGGAGGATTGGTGCCATCCCTTGAAGAATTTGAGTCAAGAAGCAAGGGGCCAACCACCTTAAGAGCTATTGGACTAAGAAGAACTCAAAATTGAGTGAATCACCAAAGAGAGAACAACCACCAAAATTAAGGACCTTTTTGTAATTTTGTAATTGACAATTTACTGACCTTTCATTGGAAGTAAGTTGGGAGCCTCCAATAGGTTACTCTACTTCCATTTGTGTGTAATAATTTTAGGCAATTTACCCTTAGGATTATGAGTGTTTTGTTGGGAACCTTAAATGTGGTCATCCAAACACTCTTAGGATTCGCCTAGTTTACATTTCTTGCTTACTTTCATAGCTTATTTCCTTTACCTTCCATTGTCAAACCGCCTAGATAGCTTGCCTTTTACCAATTAGTTTTTACCTTATCTTTCATACCTCTTTTAGTGTTTATTTTGGCTAGTTTCAACCATAGTTTCCTTTACCTTTTTTTTTCAAACCCCCTACAAGAAAGAACCACAACTTAGAAACCAACACGAGTCTTCATTCTTCATCTAGTGTTAATGGTGAGGGTTCTACTCCTAAGGACCCCTTGTATAAGATATTAGATAAGTTGAGATCCCTTAAGTTGTGGAAAGAAAAACAAGAAAGAAAAGCAAAAGGGAAAAAAAGTGGAAGAAATAAGTCAATATGAAAAAGAGAAAATAAGGGAAGAAGAAAGAAGGAAAATACTAAAAGAGTTAAGAAAAGAACAACATGCCTCATATAGTAGTCATAACTCTTGCAAGAGTCTAAGTGAAGAACTTCATGAATATTATGAAGGAAGACATAGGGCACATCTTAGACCTCACTCCCATTGGAGAGAAAAGGAAAGAAAGCCTCAAGCGGTTAACATTAACCTCCCATACTTCCATGGGAAGGACAATGTAGAGGCTAACTTAGATTGGGAAATAACGGTAGAGCAACAACTTAAAAGGAAGTCTACTTCAAAATCTTATCGGTCTCACTCTTATCCAAAGAAAGACCAAGGTCAAGGCATCTTAGGGGTGACACCTTCTAAGCCCAAAGATGATAAGGGGAAGACAATAGAAAAGCAACCCCTTAAGGCTAGTATGCAAAAGAAGACTAGCTCCATAAAATGCTTTAAATGTCTTGGAAGATGACACATTACTTCTCATTGCCCCACCAAAAAAACCATGATTATGAGGGGCCAAGACATTTATAGTAGCCAAGATGAGGCTACTACTTCACCTTCCTCTTGTGAAAGTGAAGAAGCAAAAGGGGAAGAATCTAGTGAAGAAATCTACCCCCAAGAAGAAGGACAACCTTTAATGGTTAAGGATGAGTGTAAGGAGGTAAGTGTCTCCTCCAAGAGGTTAGCTAAGAAGGAAAGTCATTTTGAAATAAAGACAAATATTAAAGAAATTTCCCCTCTTAGACAACTTCCACATTTTCTCCTTTGTAAAAAGATACTTGTTAGCATTGCCACACCTCTTAGGTTTGAGTTTATTCCTCAAGTAAAGCAGTTGTTGGATAAGGGTTTGGTTCACAGGAGCTTAAAACCTTGTGCTTTGTTGGTGCCCAAAATAGGTATTATTAGGCACCAAATACCTAAAATAGGTGGTATGATGAATGTTTTGAGTGGTGCAATCCTCTTTTGTAAAATCACCCGTGCACCTAACATCTTCATGATTTGTGTACATAGGGACTCATTAGGTAGGTTTGTTTTTATGCTTAGTTTCAATACAAACTTAAGTACTCATATGGGACACCTTTGATTTGTCATACTTTTTGGTAGGAATAATCAACATGAAAATATAGAAAAAGGTATGTTTTATTGCATTACTTTTCTTAATTTTTTAAATAGTGATCAAGGAGTTCGCATGAACCCTAAGAGAATAAAGGTCATTCCTGAGTGGCCCACTCCACCAAGTATAAGAAAAATTTGGGGCTTCCATGACTTAACAAACTTTTACAAAAGGTTTGTCCCATATTTTTCAATACTTGTAGCACAACTCATTGAGTTGGTGAGGAACCATGTTCCTTCATGGGAAGATGCCTAGGAAATGGGTTTTCAAACCTTACCTTACTTCAACATACCAAACACCACTAATACATATGTTTTTGATCCTTTTATAGGTGTTGAGGGAAAAAGCCCAGAGTTTCAAGAACCTCGGGATTTGAGGTCAAATCCTTTTCAAGGGGGAGGGAATGATACAATCCTACCCTGTAAGGGCATTGGATAGAAGACTCCAAGAATATTGGGCCAGAGATGCAAGACCTAGGGTTCTCATGAGCCTTAGGGTAGATTTCGGGCCCATGGGCTAAGTATGAGCCCGATTATCTTTGTACATACTAGATTAAGGTTTCATTATTTTTGGGCCTTGTATTTAGGGCTCCATAATATAGGTAATGATGCAATCCTACCCCCCAAGGGTATTGGATAGAAGACTCCAAGAGGCTTGGGCTAGAGCTACTAAAGAAGGCCCTAGGGTTCTCATGAACCTTAGGATAGATTTTTAAGCCCATGGGTCAAGGTTGGATCCACTCTTCTTTGTAAATATTAGAATAGGTTTTTTCCTTCTTTTGGGCCTTGTATTTTGGACATTCTAGTAGTATAGGGTTTTAGCCTTGTATTTCAGGGCATTTTGAGTAGTCTTTGTAGTAGGGACTTTTTTTTTGTATTTTCATGTATTTTGTCAAGGAGGTGAGCTTAGTTTTTAGATGGGTGTGTGTAGCTAAGCTCTAGCTTCTCAAGGAAGCTTCTCAAGGAGGTGAAGTTCAAAGATTGGACCTCTTGCTAGTTGTTATTGATGAATAGCTTAAACACTTGTGCTTGAGTGAAATAGTAGCCATGACACTGTGGTTTAAGCTAATTTCCTTGATATCTGTCTTATGCCTAACTTCAATTAATTGTACAAGATACATTATATTCTTCTCTTTGAATAACTGCATGCTTTGTGAAAGACAAGTGATGAGGGCATTTTGCTTCATTCTATTATCATGCAATCAATAGTTGTTGCCAATTTCTTTTAGACACTTTTTCGTTTTGCAATTCCAGTTGTTACTTTTCATTTTAGCAATAAAATTTCGTTCTCTATTGATTAATGGAAGGCTAAGTCTCCAGTGTTGTTTTCTCTTGAGGATCAAGCACAGTCCTCTTTGAGGTTCTATTCTTACTATTAAATTCTGCTCAGTTTTTCCTCTTCACCAATTACTCTGTATTTGTTGTTATTAATTAATGCATGCTTAGTGCTTGATTAATTGTCTTTGCGCTTAATTTACGTTCATGCTTAATGATCATTCATGATTAATTGGTGTATGTGTTGCTTAATCACATAATGAATGCCTTATGTTAAATTTCGCTTAGTAATTTAATTTAGGGTTGGATTAAGTGGTTGAACTGATAAAGGATAAACTCTCGTAACCTAGGATAAGTGACTTGCTTGTGAATCAAGGGGAAGCAAGGTGTTTTAATTCTGATATTTTCTAATTCAATTTTACTCATTGTTTAATTTACAAAAACAACAACCCCCCCCCCCCCCCAATTCTTCACTACTTTCCTAATATCTGTTATGAACATTTGGTTTATCATTGCTCATTGGGAAACGACCTAGGATCACTTCCTAGTTACTGCATTTTAATGTTTATTTGATTCGGGTACGGCCTCGATCAAATTTGGCGCTGTTGCCAGGGAGCAGTGTCCAAAGGTTCATAATAGCTAGTGATTCGTGTATTATGTTTAGTTGTTTTAAGTTTTCGTGTTGTGTTAGTGTTGTTTAGTGTCTTGTTATTTTGTTTAGTGTGGTGTTTTGCTTTAGTATTTTTGTTCAGCGCTTCCGCTATTTCAGTTTTTGTGTTTTTCTGTGAATAGTGCTTTACGACGGATTTAGCAACCACTTTTGCTGATCTGGAAAACAGAGTAGTAGTGCAAATCCCTTAGCGACTGAATTAGTGACTACTGACAATTTAATTGGCGATTTTTGTTTTGATAGTTAGGGTTGTTATTTTTGGCTGAATTTTGATGTGGTAGGTTCTTTTGATCCATATTTAGTGGGGAAAATAGCTGGAGCCCTTAGTTTTGTCGGATTTCAAAGTTCCAAAAAAGTAGTGAATTTGATTTTTGTCAAAACTTCAAACGGCCATAACTTTTGCTTCGGGTATTAGAATGACTATTATTATATATGTATTTGGGGTAGAAAAAAAATTTCCATACCATGACAACCTGCCGAACGCCGGCTGAAGTCTCTAGCTAGCCAAAATCTCATGTTTACTAGTTGTTTTTATTTTTCAAGTTTTATTGTTTTATTTTTCTAAACTTTCCTTAGGTAGTTTCCATAGTTAGACTTTGAATTTTTGCCTGAAAATTTTTGTGCCATCTTTTCATGATTTTAGGGTGTTTCTCACAAAATTTAAAGTCATTTGGATATCAATTGAGGGTAGCTGTAGTTCAAACCTACACTGTTACTTGCATAAGAAGGCAACTAGTTGTGTATGCTGAATGTAGTGTATGACTAGGGGAAATTCATCTGACTTACAACCCTTTGATCCTGAGATAGATAGGAAATTTCATAGATTAGTTAGGCATCATTTTGTACCTTTTGAGCATCCTGAGCATTCTGTTATTGGTGAGACTCAGCATTTTGTGGTTGGTAATTTTGAACATCCTGATTTTGAGCATTATAGTTTTGAACATTCTGATTTTGAGCATTATGAGAACATGGCCCAACCTCCACCCAGTGAGAGGACTCTTAGCTAAATGGTTGCACCTGATTTCACCTACGAAAGCTTGTGCATCCAATACCCTGATGAGAATGTCCCATATGTTCTTAAAACTGGACTAATCCATTTGCTTCTAAAGTTTCATGGCCTTGCAGGTGAAGACCCGCACAAACATCTGAAAGAATTCCATATTGTCTACTCCACCATGAGACCCCCAGATGTCCAGGAGGATCACATATTTTTGAAGGCTTTTCCTCATTCTTTAGAGGGAGTGGCAAAGGACGGGCTATATTACCTTGCTTCAAGGTCTATCACGAGCTGGGATGACCTCAAGAGAGTATTCTTAGAAAAAATTTTCCCTGCTTCCAGGACCACGGCCATCAGAAAAGATATTTTAGGAATTAGGCAACTCAGTGGAGAGAGCTTATATGAATACTGGGAGAGATTTAAGAAACTATGTGCCAGTTGTCCTCACCACCAGATTTCTGAGCAGCTTCTTCTCCAATATTTTTATGAAGGACTTAGTAACATGGAGAGAAGTATGATAGATGTTGCTAGTGGTGGAGCCCTTGGAGATATGACCCCTACTGAAGCCAGAAACTTAATTGAGAAGATGGCTTCCAACTCCCAGCAATTAAGTGCCAGAAGTGATGCTATTGTCATAGAGGAGTGCATGAAGTAGCCACGAATTCATCTTCATCAGCCGAGACTAAGAAGCTTGAAGGTAAACTAGATGCCTTGGTTAACCTGGTAACCCAACTAGCCATGAATCAAAAATCTGCACCTGTCACCAGACTCTGTGGTTTATGCTCCTCTGCTGACCACCACATAGACCTTTGCCTTTCTGTGCAACAATCTGAAGCAACTGAACAGCTTGAAGCTTATGCTGTAAACATCTACAATTGACCTCCTCAACCTCAGCAGCAAAATCAGCCACAACAGAACAATTATGACCTCTCCAGCAATAGGTACAATCCTGGGTGGAGGAATCATCCAAACCTTAGATGGTCAAGTCCTTCACAACAGTAGCAACAACAACAACATCAACAACCCCAAAAACAGCAAACAATTGAGGCTCCTTCATGCAGTTTCAACAAGAGACTAGAGCCTCCATTCAGAGCTTAACTAATCAGATGGGACAATTGGCTACACAGTTAAATCAACAACAGTCCCAAAATTCTGATGGATTACCTTCTCAATCTATCCAGAATCCCAAAAATGTGAGTGCCATTACATTGAGATCGAGAAAGCAATGTCAAGGACCTCAACCAACAACATCTTCCTCATTCGCAAATGAACCTGCCCAACTTCACTCTACTCCAGAAAAAGATGATGACAAAAATTTAAAGAGTAAGTTACCTAACAATTTCTATGCAGATGAATCTAAAGAGAAACAACATATCCCTCTTCCATTCCCTCCAAGAGAAATTTCCAACAAAAAAATGGAAGAGACAGAGAAGGATATATTGGAAACATTTAGAAAAGTAGAGGTAAACATACCTCTGCTGGATGCAATAAAGCAAATTCCAAGATATGCTAAATTCTTGAAAGAGTTGTGCACTCATAAGCGGAAGCTTAAAGGAAGGGAAAGAATTAGTATGGGCAGAAATGTCTCCGCATTGATTGGTAAATCTGTTCCCCAAATCCCTGAAAAATGTAAAGATCCAGGTACATTCAGCATACCTTGTTATAGGGAATAGTAAGTTTGACAATGCCATGCTAGATTTAGGAGCTTCTGTTAGTTTAATGCCTCTGTCTATTTTTAATTCTCTATCTCTTAGTCCCTTGCAGTCAACTAATGTTGTAATTCATTTAGCTAATAGAAGTGTTGTCTATCCTGTTGATTTTTATATTTTGAATATGGAGGAGGGATTTTCTAAAGGATCAGTCCCATCATTCTAGGAAGACCTTTTATGAAAACTGCTAGAACTAAGATAGATGTATATGCAGGCACACTATCTATGGAGTTTGGTGATATAACTGTTCATTTTAATATTCTTGATGCTATGAAACACCCATCTGAAGATCTTTTTGTATTTCGTGTTGAAATAATTGACCATGTTGTTGATGAATACATGACTAATCTTCATTCTAATCTGCATACCTGTCACTCTTCATGCATTGAATATGAATTTGTACTTGATCATATGGCTGAATTTGATGCTGAGAGTGAATCTGAAATTGATATTAATTACATGTCTGGTGATGTTTTACCTCTTGAGATTGATTTTCTAGAGTCAGATAGAACTAACCATGTTTCAAAAAGTACACATACCTCTGACTTTTACAGGCTGAGAAACCGTCTCTTTCTACCATTATCCAACCGCCCACACCAGAATTGAAGCCTCTGCCATCAAATTTAAAATATGCTTACTTGGATGATAACAAAAGTTTTCCAGTAATTATATCTGCCTCCCTTGCTGATAAGCAAGAGGAGAAGTTGTTATCAGTTCTCAAGAAGCATAAGAAGGCTATAGGCTGGACCCTGGCAGACATTCCTGGTATTAGCCCATCCACATGTATGCATTGGATAAATTTAGAGGATGGGGCAAAACCAGTAAGACAGCCACAGAGAAGGCTCAACCCGGTGATTCTTGATATAGTGAAGAAGGAGGTAACCAAGCTTTTGCAAGCTGGAATCATTTATCCTATCTCCGACAGCCAATGGGTGAGTATCGTCCAAGTAGTCCCGAAGAAAACCGGCCTCACCGTGATAAAAAATGAGAAGGAGCAGCTGATTCCTACTCGGGTGCAAAATAGTTGGAGAGTCTGCATCGACTATAGGAGGCTGAACCAGGTTACCAAAAAGGACCATTTTCCCCTGCCATTCATTGACCAGATGCTTGAACGCCTGGCAGGTAAATCTCACTACTGTTCCCTTGATGGTTTTTTTGGTTATATGCAAATCACTATTGCTCCTAAGGATCAGGAAAAGACCACATTCACCTGCCCCTTCGGCACTTTTTCCTATAGGAGGATGCCTTTCGGCCTGTGCAATGCCCCTGGTACCTTCCAGCGGTGCATGATTAGTATTTTCAGTGATTTTTTAGAAAATTTCATAGAGGTGTTTATGGATGATTTCACTATATATGGATCCTCTTTTGATATTTGTTTGGATAGTCTGGAAAAGGTTTTGAATAGATGCACTAAAACTAACCTTGTTCTAAATTTTGAAAAATGTCATTTTATGGTTGAGCAAGGTATAGTTTTAGGCCACATTATTTCCAATAAGGGCATTGAAATAGATCCTGCAAAAATTTCTGTTATTTCACAATTGCCTTACCCCTCTTGCGTGCGAGAGGTGCGATCTTTTCTTGGTCATGCAGGATTCTACAGGCGCTTTATAAGAGATTTTAGCAAAGTAGCCCTTCCACTATCCAACTTGTTGCAAAAGGAGGTGGAGTTTGACTTTAATGATAAATGCAAAGAGGCTTTTGATTGCCTCAAAAAAGCACTGACTACCACCCCCATCATCCAAGCACCCGACTGGACAGCCCCTTTTGAGCTTATGTGTGATGCATCAAATTATGCATTAGGGGTTGTCCTTGCTCAAAAAATTGATAAATTGCCCAGGGTGATATATTATGCTTCTAGGACTTTAGATGCTGCCCAAGCGAATTATACTACTACTGAGAAAGAGCTACTAGCCATAGTTTTTCCTCTTGAAAAATTTCGTTCTTATTTGCTTGGTACTCGCATTATTGTTTATACTGACCATGCAGCTTTAAAGTACTTGTTGAAGAAGGTTGATTCAAAGCCTAGGTTGATCCAATGGATGCTCTGGCTCCAAGAGTTTGACTTGGAGATCCGTGATAGGAGTGGAGCACAAAATTTAGTTGTTGATCATTTGAGTCGGATCGAACATGTGTCTGATGAGAACTCATCCATTCGGGATGATTTCCCGGTTGATCATTATATATATTGTATAGTATTTCTGATTCTCTTTCTACTCCTTGGTTTGCTAACATTGTCAATTATTTAGTTGCTTCTGTTTTTCCTCCCTTATCATCTAAGGCTCAAAAAGATAAAATTAAAAGTGATGCTAAGCATTTTATTTGGGATGACCCCTACTTATGGAAATTGTGCAGTGATCAGGTCATTAGACGATGCATTCCAAATCATGAGACTGACTCAGTCCTATGGTTCTGTCATTCTTCCGCACCGGGAGGTCATCTGGGTGTTCAAAGGGCAGCTCACAAAGTGCTTGACTGTGGCTTTTATAGGCCCACCATCTTTAAAGATGCGTGGAAGATTTGTAGCACTTGTGAGCAGTGTCAGAGAGCAGGAAGTGCACTTACATGGCGTCAACAAATGCCTCACCAACCTATGCTATTCTATGAGGTGTTTGATGTCTGGGGCATAGATTTCATTGGCCATTTTCCTGTCTCTTTTGGTTATGTTTACATTCCCCTTGCAGTTGATTATGTTTCAAAATGGGTGGAAGCCAAGCCCACTAGAACTAATGATGCTAAGGTTGTTGCAGATTTTGTCAGATCTAATCTGTTTTGCAAGTTTGGAGTACCTAAAGCAATCATTAGTGATCAAGGAACCCATTTTTGCAACAAATCAATGCATGCCTTGCTTAAAAAGTACGGGGTTGTACACAGGGTATCCACACCATACCACCCGCAAACCAATGGACAGGCAGAAATTTCTAACAGGGAGATCAAGAGAATTTTAGATAAGATTGTGCAGCCAAGCAGGAAAGATTGGAGTACCAGGCTTGATGATTCTCTTTGGGCACATAGGACTGCCTACAAAGCACCCATAGGAATATCTCCTTATCGGGTTGTGTTTGGAAAGGCATGTCATCTTCCAGTGGAGATTGAGCACAAAGCATACTGGGCAGTAAAGACCTGCAACTTCTCTATGGATCAAGCTGGAGAGGAAAGAAAGTTGCAACTGAGTGAGTTAGATGATATCCGCCTAGAAGCGTATGAGAATGCCAAGTTCTACAAAGAAAAGACCAAGAAGTTCCATGATAGCATGATAATTAAGAAGGACTTCAGGGTTCGGCAAAAAGTGTTATTGTGTAATTCTAAGCTCAGACTCATGAGTGGTAAGTTGAGGTCTAAGTGGATTGGTCCTTTTGTTGTTACTAATGTTTTTCCTTATGGTACAGTTGAGATCAAAAGCGACTCCACAAACAAGAGCTTCAAGGTCAATGGACACCGACTTAAGCCATTCCTCACAAACCCTTCTTTAGTAAACGTAGTGGTGGAAGAGACTTCCTTACTCTTCCTCCACCATGACTTAGGGAGTTTTTCTTTTCCTATCCCCTTCTTTACTTTTATTATATTTGTCTGATTCTATTTGATGGTTTAATTGCTTTTAATCTTTTACTTGTGCTGCATTGAGGACAATGTGTTGTTTAAGTATGGGCAGAGTGTTCTTTGGTTTTGCTAGTTTTGTTAGTTTTGTTAATTTTGTTAGTTGTGTTAAATTTGTTAATTTTGTTGGGTTTCTAGTTTAATATTTTAGGTCAATTCTGTTTGCATGTGCAACTTTGCATGTTTTTCTTTGAATTATAGGATATGTTCAAGAAATGGGTAATTGTTTTGAAAATAAAAGTCTCTTGACATTTTGTGATTTGAAGTCCTTGTTTTTCCTCTACATGTCATGATAGTTTTGAAAGCTCAATTTGAAAGTGATAAGTTTACCTTTGTGAGAATTTGAGCCATCCATCATCATAATCATTTGGTGTGTTTTGCCCCTTTGATTGCTTGCACAATAGCCTTGGCTTGATTCTTGTTGATGCTTTCTAATTCACATGCATATTTGGAAATGATTTAGGCAATTTTGTTCATATAAGCTTCTAGCCAAATGGACTTACCTTGAATTAATTCCTTTGATAGCCCCTTTGAGGCTATGTTCCCATTTCTTTGTTTTGAAGCTCATTACATGCCTTAAGTGAAAAACCATGATCTCACCTTAACCTTAAGGAATTTTGGAGCTTTGGAATTGTTTTGGGAATAAGTGTGTGTGTGTGGGGGGGGGGGGGGGGTTTGTTGGATAACATGTTTTGTTGGCTAGGCTTCATGATGTATTTTTGGGCCATACTGATGTACATTGTATATGGGTTAAATGTTGGACATGCTGCTGAATGATATGCTAGTTCTCAAATGCTACTATTTTAAAAAAAAATATTCAAGTTGAATCAATTCGAAAAAAAAAAGTAATAAAGTTGAGTGAATAAGATCTTAAATGGAAAAAAGAATGACGAGACTCTTGGCTCTACTCTTTGCGTTTAAAATTTTATCTTTAGGTTTTCTTATTTTTTTCTTAATATGCACTTATTCCCCATTGCTCGTCTATTCCTTTGGGATTTAGCTACTTATTCCATATTTTCCCTACCTTTTCCTTGGCCCCATTACAACCTTAAAAGACCTTTGGATCCTCATGTGCTTGTGTTTATGGGTTGATTGTCAATTTTAGAATCTTGCCAAGTTTATGTGGTGTTGGTTTTCATGGGTGCTTTGAGGGTAAATAGTAGCCTAGACACTTGAGAGATAGAGTGTATATCTTGTGAGGCTTTATCACTTTTCATTCTTGAGCTGATTAACTATTTTTCCATGATTGGGTTGCTTGAATGATTTTCACGAATGTCTTGACTCTTTGGATCTCTTCATGTTATATGTTACCCATTCCTTTCATTCCTTGATGTTCATTGAGAAATATGTAAATGTTTTTGTTTGTCTCTCTTTGATATCCTTGGATTTTGTTCTTTGTTTCATTTTGCCCAGGAGTGCAAAAGGCTAAGTATGGGGGGTTTTGATGTTCCATTATTTTCTCCTATTTCTTAACCCTTTTTGCACCATTTTAATTACTGATTAGTCTTAATTGTCAAATTAATTATGCAGTTTTATCATTTGGGCTGATTGGACTAATTTTGTGTTTTTAATTTAATTTCAGGAGAATTATAAGCAATTAGGCTTGAATCCAGAATTGGGCTTGGACTTGAAGAGAGCAAACAATTTTATCAAATCTTATCTTATCTAGATCAAATCTTATCTAGATATTATTTCATCTAGATCTTATCTTATCTTATTTAGATTTTATTTCATCCAAATTTTATTTTATCTTATCTTATCTTGTCTAGATTTTATTTTATTTATGGGCTTGGACTTAAAATAAATTTGTAAGCTTTGGGGCTGAAAACTATATATCAGCACCAAGGTTTTAGTTTAGGCTCTCTCCTCGCTCTCCTCTCTCGTTTTGAGAATTAGGCTTTTCTTCTTCTTTTAGACACTTTTTCATTTTGCAATTCTAGTTGCTACTTTTCGTTTTAGGTATAAAATTTCGTTCTCTATTGATTAATGGAAGGCTAAGTCTCCAGTGTTGTTTTCTCTTGAGGATCAAGCACAGCTCTTTTTGAGGTTCTATTATTACTATTAAATTATGCTCAGTTTTTCCTCTTCACCAATTACTCTATATTTGTTGCTATTAATTCATGCATGCTTACTGCTTGATTTATTGTCTCTGCGCTTAATTTACATTCATGCTTAATGATCGTTCATGATTAATTGGTGTATGTGTTGCTTAATCACATAATGAATGCCTTATGTTAAATTTCGCTTAGTAATTTAATTTAGGGTTGGATTAAGTGGTTGAACTGATAAAGGATAAACTCTCATAACCTAGGATAAGAGACTTGCTTGTGAATCAAGCGGAAGCAACGTGTTTTAATTCTAATATTTTCTAATTCAATTTTACTCACTGTTTAATTTACAAAAACAACAACCCCCCCCCCAATTCGTTACTATTTTCCTACTATCTGTTATGAACATTTGGTTTATCATTGCTCGTTGGGAAACGACCTAGGATCACTTCCTAGTAACTGCATTTTAATGTTTATTTGATTCGGGTACGGCCTCGATCATTGGGACAAAACCTTAACAACATGCCCCTGATTGTTTTTTTCTTTATTATTATTATTTTTTTACTACCCTAATTTTTGCTTAGGCCGCCCTTTCGGGTTTTCAACCTAATGGGTGAGAAATTTTGATCTGCACTCTAGGTTCGCTTGAGGCTCATGCATGGTGCCTCTCATTGCCCTAATGTAGGGCTTTGAGGTATCTATTGTTGTTTCTTTCATGGCATTGTAGCAAGGAAGAATGAAAAAAGTTGTGCAGATTCTCGAAAATGAATTTTTCAGGGACGAGAAACATTTGAAGGATTTTTCAATTGACAGATTAAGCCAAATGACTCCTATTCTTGATAATTCACTTTTCTCTCAAAAAGACAAACTTACAGGAATGATAAAATGAGGTCTCATGAATGTTTGTATTTTTTTATTTGAAAAACAGTCAATCAAGTTCTTTTTCTTTTTTTTCTTTTGAACTTTACTCGGTGTTTTATGGCACCACGACCAAATGTGCAGAACGAGTAACTTCTGATTTAACAGTCTTGGAAGTCAAAACTCAAGAGCGCAAGTCGCTTGGGCAAATAAACCAACGGCTTACATTCACATTCCAGTGGAAGTCAAATAAGCAAAGATGTAATTGTGAGAGGATGAGAGACAAGGATGTCAAATTTATCCATATTATTAGCATTGTAACTGTGGTTTACAATAAAGGCATAAACTTGAAAATCCTAATGATTCATTAGAGACATATAACAACAACTTTCAAAATTGCCCCATGTATGGTGTCGCTTGTCAATGTCAGGATTCACAAGCGATTCTCCTCAAATTTCAGCCAGCCCACATCAATTAGACCTTGCACCTTATGCTTCAGGGTCCTACAATGCTCAATGGAATGCCCCAAAACTCCTTCGTGGTAAGCACATGTTGCGTTTGAGTCATATCCTCAGAAAAATGGAGGTTGAGGAACCTTGGTTGGGGTTATGGCTACCATTGAATTATCGAGTAGATATGGGAGCAAGTTAGCATAGGATATCATCTCTTTCTCCGTCATTAGGGGCGCTACTTGAGATGCCATATCCCTCCACCTTTGGGCGAATCCTTTGAAAGATTCGTGCACTATTTTGCACATGTTCTGTAGTTGCATCCAATCTGGAGCCATATCAAAATTGTACTGATACTTCCTAATGAAGGTAATCATTAGGTCCTTCCATGAATGGACTCGGGAAGGTTCCAGATTAGTGTACCAGGTGATGGCTGCCCCAGTAAGACTTTCTTGGAAGAAATGCATCAGCAATTTTTCATCTTTCACATATGCTCCCATTTTCCTATAGTACACCTTTAGGTGATTCTTGGGGCAGGTAGTCCCCTTGTATTTATTGAAGTCCGGTACCTTGAACTTCGGAGGAATGACCACGTCGGGTACTAGGCACAAATCTTCCATGTTAGCAAGGGTGTTCAAGGGAAACCCGGTTTGCCAAAAAATGCATCAGATCGTCAAGTATTTAAAATTAAAATGGATGAATCGAAGTATCGAACTCAGGGAACTAGTCTAAGAAAAGGTTAAATTCATAAATAAGGCATTGTTGAAAGAAACATTGATAATTGATGATTTAGAACAGGATTAAACTAAGTCTAGGTTTAAAACAGTAAAAATGCAAGTAAAATTGACAATAGTAGGTAGAAGTGTTGGGGGGCGCGACTGTAGAGTTGCCAACTGTTGCGACCTACCCTCCGGCGGGGGGCGTGAAAAAGGCCTCTTGTACGGGCCAAGGGTGCGTCTTTCGTTGAAGGAAAATGCGTGGAGTCACCACTAACATTTATTCGAGGAAAACATAAAAAAAAAACCAGAAAGATGATGGTCTGTGTATTCTGAAAATGAGGGTTCGGGAGTTGTTTACGCACAAGGAAGGTATTAGCACCCCACGCGCCCGTCACAAAGGATGGCAGCCTGTAATCGAGTGTGCAAATCATGACTTCAATATTACTTATTTTCCCTTTTATCTTTATTTTCCCTTTTTATATTTTTTATGTATTTTTGGCTTTTTATGTTTTTTACTTTTTTTTTGGGATCGACAAGGGTGTTTCCCTCATTCCTATGTATTCCTCAATTGCGAAAAGGAAATCAGACCTACATAGTTCTTTAAGAACTGAGCGTTGGTTAAGTTGTTTTTATCTTTTTTTGAAAAATTGATTTTAGTTGCAAATAAAAGTCATTTAAGGTGTTGGACCTTGAAACGATCTTTTGATTTTTGAAAAGAGAGAATCGTTAAGGCGTTAGACCTTTGAATGATCTCTTGATTTTGAGAGGAGAGAATCGTTAAGGCATTGGACCTTGAAACGATCTCTTGATTTTTTTTTATGAAATGAAGAAGTTCATGAGTTGGTTTTATTTAGTTTTGGCTCACTAATCTTCAATCCCTTTTTTAAAGATAACTTGCAACGATAATGACTTGTTAAAAACTTATTTTACATTGATGAAAAGAGTTTACGACATAAACGATCGGTTGACACTTATTTACAACACAAATGTTCGGTTGAAATTTAATTAAACAGTTCGCCCCCATTCGGAGTTTTTGGCTTATTTCCTTCCGAAACATCGCAAAATATTACGGATCACGCAACAATTGGCTTTAAGCAGCTCAATGTGACTGGCAAAAATCCATATGTCATCAAACAATTGTCCCCGGACGAAATTAGGGTATGACATTTATCATGACTTCTCTTTTGTTTGTTTCCCTTTCTTTCTCTTATGTTCTTTTATGCATATAACTCTTCTAATGCTTTTTGTGTAGTTGTTTATTTTAATGCATGCATTGATAAATATTTTTTCATTTAATGCACACACAACACCTACACTTCTGGCACACACGGTGAGTTATTAAGGGCCCTATACCCGAGTCCATGGGAATATAGGAAGTGGACGCGAATCTGTGGTCATGTTAAGTCTCTGACTTGCTTGATGACAGTGAAACCTCATCTAGAATTTTTCTCTTTGAGGATACGTTGTCGCTGGTAGTCCCTACCGCCAGAATGTTTAATATCAAAGGGGATGGTATCTCTAGAAACCTTTGAAAGCTAGGTGCAGCCACCTTAGGAATTATCACTAAATAGCGAGCTTTTACTTCCCCCCATTAGGTTCCTGAAATAGGGGCACGGAGAAAACATCCTACGTGACATCGACATGCATATATTTATAAATGTCATGTTTATGTGCATCTCTCCTGTGCTTGCTATGCTGTTTGATGGCATTACCATGCTTGTTTGTCTAGAATGTTTCTTTTCATACTATCGACCACGTGCCCTCACGCATGTGTACCCGTATTGTGTCGTCACTCATACATTGCATTTGTTTCATCATTTTGTCACAGGAACTTAGGAGGTCCACATCACCTTCTTAAATGCATGCATGGGGCACCATGGTAATGACAGTAAATGAACCATGATGCTCAATGCCTTGCGAATAAGAAGAGATGATCGTCCAGGCTCTCGTGTCTGTAAAATGCATTTGTGTCATGCATAGCATAAGCATTCCTTCATGCATTCATCATATTTCCTCCATGGTAGGGTGTTGTAGTATTGATTAAATAGAATTTTTCATTCTAGCAAACATGGGATCGAATCAAGCACCCTTGCTTAAGAAAAGGTTCTATCACATCAAAATTAAAAGCCTAGAGGTTGCCAGTTTGCAAGAATTGGGGCAATTGATGGATCAACTCCAACATTATGGAAAGATCAGCCGCTAAGATGCTTCACGTGTAGGGACTTTCAGCTAATACCAACCGTAGAAGAGTTTGAAGAGATCTTGGGATGTCCGCTAAGAGGAAGAAAGCCAGATCATTTCTCTGGGTTCTATCCCTCCATGGCTAAGTACGACCCAGAGATAGTCATGGAGTTTTATGCCAACGCAAGGCCTACAGAGGAGGGAGTTAGAGACAAACGCTCCTGGGTGAGAGGCCAATGGATCCCCTTCGATGAGGATGTCATTAATCAATTTCAGGGGCATCCACTAGTCTTAGAGGAGGGCCAGCGCTGTGAGTTTAGCCAGAGGAAGAGTCTGGCCTTAGGCTTCAATGAGGAGGCTATCAGCCAGTTGCTGAGCATTTTGGGGCAGGATTCTGCCCGGAGCGTAGCGGGGAGACAGGTTCGGATCATGCGCACCAGCATGACCACCCTCACGCAGATTTGGATGATGTTGCTTCTTAGCAACATTCCTCAACGACCATAACTCAGACCTCCCCCTGCCGAAGTGTCAACTGGTCTACGCCATTCTGACTTAGGTGAGTGTACATATTGCCCAGCTGATCTCAAATGCTATGTATCAATTTGCAGGGATCACGCCCCCTCGACACCCAGTGGACCCGGAGAGGTCCAGTAGGGCCCTCGGGTTTCCTGCTTTGATCAGAGGCCTGTGCCAATTCTATGGAGTGCCGGTCAACCCCACCAAGTGTGGAAGTAATGTCTTCCAAGGTTATTTTGATGATTCCAAAGAATCAAGAGTTAAGCAAAGTTTCAAGCAAAGATTCAAGAATCAAGTTTCAAGTTTCAAGATTCAAGATTCAAGAATCAAGTTTCAAGTTTCAAGATTCAAGAATCAAGATCAAGATTCAAGACTCAAGATTCAAGAATCAAGATCAAGATTCAAGACTCAAGATTCAAGAATCAAGAGAAGACTCAATCAAGATAAGTACTAAAAAGTTTTTCAAAACATTGAGTAGCACATGAAGTTTTCACAAAATCTTTTACCAAAGGTAGTAATCGATTACCAGTAGCCAGCATTGTTTTTCAAACTGATTTACAAAGTTGTAATCAATTACCATAATCATGTAATCAATTACCAGTATTTTAAAACGTTAAGATTTTCAAAATTCAAAATGAAGAGTCACATCTGTTGATGTGTAATCGGCTACACCTTAATGGTAATCGATTACCAGTGACTGATTTCGAAAAATACATTTCCAAAAGTCATAATTCTTCAAGTGACTTTTTTCTGAAGATTATTTCAAAAGTCATAACTTTTTAAGTGACTAGTTTTAAACAAATTGCCAAGAGTTACAAGCTTTGACTTAAGTCATCAAGAGATTATAAATATGTGACCATGGCATGAATTTCATATCATCTTTTTAAAACATCTCTTTCAACAATCAAGAAATCTATCTTTCAATCTTCTCTCTCAACATCATTCAACTTTTTCTATAGAATTTTCTGATTCTTTTTCTCTTCATCTTTCTAAAAGTTTTTGTTCAAAAATTTCTCTTCTAAGAAAAGTTCTTTGTTCAAAAACTTGTGCTATTCATCTTTTTCAGTCTCTTCTCCCTTTGCCAAAAGAATGAAGGACTAACCGCCTGAGAATTCTTTTATGGTACAAGTTGAGGGTACATCTACTTGGGGATTGTTATACTAAGAACAAGAGAGGGTACATCTCTTGTGGATCAGTTCAAGTGGAGGGTACATCCACTTGGGTTTTCAAAGAGAACAAGGGAGGGTACATCCCTTGTGGATCTTTGGCTTGTAAAGGATTTTACAAGGTTGAAAGAAATCTCAAGAACCGCAGGTTGCTTGGGGACTGGATGTAGGCACGGGTTGTTGCCGAACCAGTATACAATTCTTGTGTTTGTCTTCTTCTTCCCTACACTCTTTAATTTCCGTTGTGTACTTTTCTTTTATTCTTTACTTTTGTTTAAATTACATAACTTAGTTGTAAAGCCTGATTGAATCTAGTAACATTAAGAAGGATAAGATTTTAATTAGTCAAGGCACATTAATAATTAATTCAACCCCCCCCCCTTCTTAATTATTTCGAGGCCACTTGATCCAACACCAAGCTTATCCGACCTCCCATTAGTAGAGCCTTCATTGAGAAGTATTACATGCCCAGGCAGGTGCAGGGTTAGGTGCCGCAGCAGCCAGAGGAGGACCAGCAGCATCCAACTGCAGATACACCATTGTCGCCCCTGCAGGAGACACCATCCCTGGGGTCTATCTCTGCCCACTTGCGGAGGATAAAACTCCAAATGTACACATACATGCAGCATGTGACTAGCTAGCAGGCAGCTAATCACAGGGGCCAGATGCAGTTAAACGAGACCTTCTACCGGTACAATATGCACCGACAGAGTCAGGACCCTAATCCCTTCCCTTGGCCTACCCCCGAGCAGTTTGGGGCCACCGTTGCCTAGCCCGGAGATGAGGCCAATTTTGAGACACGAGCAGGACCTGAAGGGGCACCTGGGGATGACATAAGAGCTTAAGAGGATGATGATATGGCTGACGTGCTGGATTTCTTCACTTGAGGAGGCAGAGTCACACAGTCGGGGTCACAAAAAATTGTGATTTCGTCTTTATTTGATGTTATTGCTTTCAGTTGTTATTTTGTTATCTTATTCTGTTAAAACTGAACTTTGATGTTATTGCTTTCAGTTGATATTTTGTTATCTCATTCTGATAAAACTGAACTTTGATGTTATTGCTTTCAGTTATTGATCGTCTCATTGCGATAAAACTGAACTTCATGTTATTGCTTTCGGTTATTTGTTATCTCATTTTGATTAATTTTACTGCTTCTAGCATATTGTCGTATGTACTTTTCGATGGTCTATCTGAAATGCCAAAAAAAATAGTATGGGGTCTTATGTATTTTCATTTGCATGCCTTTTATTCCTTTAGATAAAGTGTAATCTCGGTTACCAACTTTGCCCGGGGTACAAACCTTTTCTAACCAAAAAAAAAAGAGAAAAGAAATTTGCTTGAAAGAAATTGATTGAAAGAAAAAGCTAAAAAAAATTAAAAGCCAAAACAGTTTTGAAAGAAAATGACTGCCAATTTTCTTTGGAAAATTCACGGGTCAGGACATAGAAAGATTTTTGAAAAATGTGGGTGCGCCTGAAGGGTGAATGCAATGAAAGATTTTTCCGAAGGCCAAAATGGACTCGGATGTGTGCGTAACTTGATAAAAGAGCATTGTTTGGGAACGCTGGGTTGATTTGAACGGGGGAAAACAAACCCTAAGCCTTAGTGTTTACATGGCCACAAAGCTTTATGCTTGAGTGTCCATATGGATGTGTGCTGTGATCAGTTTTCCATGATTCTAATCATCATCATCATATATGTGTCATGGAAATGATCTGGGGCATTCCCTTATTCCTGAACCACTTGCTAAACAAATATCCCGACATACGTCATGTCCCGCCATCCATAGGCCTTTTGAGCCAAACCTCTACGTTTTGGCCATAACCTTGACCTAGGACAGAAATTTCCAACCTTACCATTGGAAGAAAGAACAGAAGGATCTTCCCAAAAAAAAATTCTTTTACCTAGGGTTATAAATTTGCTTCAAAAGAAAAGAAAAGAAAAAGCAAAGGAAGAAAGTCAACCAATCAAAGATTGGAGAAAAGCATAAAAGAAAAATAGAAATGAAAAAAAATAAATACAGAGAGGTTTTCTTTGTACCAGACAATGTGCAGAATTGTCAAAAGCAAAAAGAAGGGAAATAGTAACAATAACTTGGTTAAAACCCGAGGGATGCATGAAGCAATCACCTTCTTAGTTACCAACCAAATCTTTGTGTCTGTTCTTGCTCCGCATTGAACCAAAGAGAAAAAGAAAACATAGAAAAGGAAAAGGCCAAAGCACCCAAAAGCCAAAGTTCCCACCAAAATCCAGCTTTCTAAAAAGTCCTATTGATCCATGATTTCGCATATTATCTTTGATTTGATAGGAAATGACTTACAAAGTCAAATCATGGCATGTTTGTGGTTCGGAATTAGGATGAAACACTTGCCTGTGTGAGATTTTATACATTGTGAGTGATTTTCCTCTATTTTCAATTGGACCAAGTGCTTTCTTTTAATGTTCTTTTAGAGATCAAATGCAAATGTCCCAAATCTCATTTGTCGTTATGAGAAATTCTATCAACATGCTTTCCTTCCCCGGTAGTCAAATTGTTTTTCTTCAAAAATATATGTTGTTCTGATCGGTTTGGAGGTTTGTTTCTTTGCTAAGCGTGTTCGCGTTTTAGTGAAAGATTTTCAGAGACTATTAAACTCTTCTTTGCCTTCCAGAGTCAATCAATTCCGTTGGCACGCAAAGACAAATTATGGTCATCTGCCCCTTTTCAAAGACTTCAATGTCTTTCAATCAAGACTATTAAAGTCTTCTTTGCCTTCTAGAGACAATCAAGTCCGTTGGCACATAGAGACAAATTATGGTCATCTGCCTCCTTTTTGAAGACTTCAATGTCTTTCGATCAAGACTATTAAAGTCTCCTTTGCCTTCTAGAGACAATCAAGTTCGTTGGCACGCAGAGACAAATTATGATCATCTGTTTCTTTTTGAAGACTTCAATGTCTTTTGATCAAGACTATTAAAGTCTTCTTTACCTTCCATAGACAATCAAGTATGTTGGCACACAGAGACAAATTATGGTCATTTGCCTCTTTTTCAAAGACTTCAATATCTTTCGATCAAGACTATTAAAGTCACCTTTGCCTTCCAGAGACAATCAAGTCCGTTGGCACACAGAGACAAATTATGGTCATCTGCCTCTTTTCGAAGACTTCAATGTCTTTCGATCAAGACTATTAAAGTCTTGTTTTCCTTGCAGAGACAATCAAGTTTGTTGCCATGCGGAGACCATCATGGTCATCCATTTTTATTGTTTTCGAGACTATTAAATGTGAATGTATTTTGATGATGTCAAAAGAAGAATCAAACAAGGCTCATTTTGCTTCAAGATTAATACAAGATTGTTTCAACAAACAAAGCCTTGATTCAAGATTTCTTCAAGATCAAGTCTTGCCTCACAATGAAAGGTTTCAAGTCATTCAAGGCACATGTAATCGATTACCAATGGTTTGAAAGTGTGTAATCGATTACACATCATATGTAATCGATTACCAGAGACTCTGAATGTTGGGAATTCAAATTTTAAATGAAGGGTCACAATTGTTCAAGAAAAACAACTGTGTAATCGATTACACTAATTCTGTAATCGATTTCTAGAGAGGATTTTCAAGGAATATCGCCAACAGTCACATCTTATCATTTGGATTTTGAATGGCCATCAAAGGCCTATATATATGTGTGACTTGGGACGAAATTGAAGAGAGAGTTTTGCTTGACAAAAATGTCTTATCCTCTCAAAAGATAATGAGAGAGATTCCAAAAGAACTTCGTTGTCAAATGCTCTCTCAAAAGAAATCCTTGACCAAACACTTGCAAAATCTATAAGGATTCTTACATGATCTTCATTGTAATATTCTTCTCTTGAAGAGAGAATTCTTCTTCCATTCTTCTTATTCAATGAGATTGGTTAAGAGATTGTAAGTCTCTTGTTGTAAAGCATCTGACCACAAGGGATGGGTTGTCCCTGTGTGGTCCAGACTTTGTAAAGGAATTTACAAAGATAGTGGAAATCTCAAGTGGGTTGCTTGAGTACTAGACGTAGGCACGGGAAGTGGAAGAACCAGTATAAAATTGTGTTTGCATTCTCTTTTCCCTTATCTTATTTATTTTGTTGCAATCAATTGTGTCTTGCATGTTTAAAGAACATTGTTAAATTGATTGTTGTTGCTTCTTCTGCATTCTAAGCCTATCCCTCTTAAGATTATTGAGGCCACAAGCTCCAACATTAAAGTCTTCTTTGCCTTCTAGAGACAATCAAGTCCGTTGACATGCGAAGACCATCATGGTCATCCACTTTTGTTGTTTTTCTCGCAACCTACCCTTCGGCGGGAGGGCGATGCAGGGCTCGCGGGTGCGTCTTCCATGAAAGGAAAATGCGCGGAGTCACCACCAACGTTTATTCAAGGAAAACGTCAGAAAAACTGGAAAAGGTGTGGTCTACGAACTTTAAGTGTGAAAGGTTCGGGAGTTGTATTTATGCACGGGGAAGGTATTAGCACCCCACGCGGCTGTCACAAAGGATGACAACCTTTAATCGAGTGTGCAAACATGACTTCAATTTGTTTTATTTTCCCTTTTACGTTTTTATGTCTTTTTATGCCTTTTTGTATTTTTTATCTTTTTGTGGTCGACAAGGGTGTTTCCCTTGCTCCTACTTTTTCCTCAATTGTGATAAGGAAATCAGACCTACGTAGTTTTTTGAAAACTAAACGTTGGTTAAATTGTTTTTATCCTTTTTTTGCAAGATATATTTTGATTTGAATGAAAGGTCATTGTCGCAACCTAACCTTTTGCGGGCGAGCGAGGCGAGGCTCATGGGTGCGTCTTCCAAAGGAGGAAAATGCTTGGAGTCGCCACCAACGTTTATTTGTGGAAAACGTCAGAAAAACCGAAGGAAACCAGTCATGAAGAATATTCCAGATTCGAGAGTTGTATTTACGTTTGAGGAAGGTATTAGCACCTCTCACGTTTGTCCCAAAGGACAACAGCCTTAGATTAGGATTGTGTGAATTTATGTATTTAAACCTTTTGTTTCTTTTTTATTTTTGAGGTCGAAAAAAGAGGGGCTCTTGCTCCTACGTACCCTCCATCGAAGAGGAAATCAGACCTACGTAGTTCTTTCAAAAAGGCAAATCAAGTGATTCTTTTTACTTGGAATGTGGTCTTTTTAAGGCGTTGAACCTTAAAAATGATCCATTTTTCTCTTGGTAAGAAAAACTGAGGTATTGAACTTTAAAATCCTTTTTAGTGATTTTTTGCGGACGAGCTTGACTTTGCAACTTGATTTTAGCCTTAGTTTCACTTTAGTTATTAGTCAATTCAATTAAGAAAGAGAAATCCCAAAGAGAAACGTCTGATTGATTTTTTTGCTTTATTTTACTAAAAGATATTTTTTTTATTATTATATTATTATTTTACATCTTTTTTGTTTCCAACGTGGTTACGGCATGACCGAACGGTCGGATTTCATTTTAACAGAAATTAACGGATATTACAATTCAAATGATCGGTGGAAATTTATTTTATTTTTTGATTAGGCGAGAAAATGACTTAAGTAAATGACTAAAGCACGTCAAAAGGGGGTACGGAAAGTAAATGAAACGAAAATAAAAGTACGCGAAACAAATGGGGACAGTCAAGGGTACATAGAATGAATTGAAAAGTTCGATTTCGGGAACTTAGCGGTTGAAGACTGAAGAACGACGCAGAACGAACGATGAACGACGAAGAACGGTTGAAAATCTTCGCGAAATCACCCACGGAAACGTTACGGAAGCGCCTTGGCATGGATTTTCTTCATGGAAAAAATTTTCCTCACTAATTTTAAGTGATTACGAAATGCCAAGAAGGCTGAACCCTTTTCTTCTTCACTCCTCCCTCTATTTATAGGAAAATAAGGGAGGATCTTGCCACCTAGCTCGCCCAGGCGAGCCAGGTTGCTTCCTCCAGAAGCAACCGCTTTCTGGAGGAACAATCTGGAAGGCCCAAGTAGGCTTGGTTGCTATTTGCACCCTCTTTTTTACTAAATACACCCCCTTTGCTTTTTTGGTGATTCTTTTTCCGTAACGTTACGAAACTTTACGAATTTTGTAACGATACTTGTTTTCTTTCCGTAAGGTTATGGAACCTTACGGGTCATGTAATTACTCCTTTTTTAGCTTTCGGAATGTTACGGAAACTCACGGATTGCGTAAAAATACTTCCTTTTGATTTCCGACATGTTACGGAATTTCACGGATTGCGTAACAATGCTTCCTTTTGATTTCCGGCATGTCTCGGAACTTCACGTATTGTGCAACAAAGGGTGCCAAGTACCTCGAAGCGGTCAAACAAAGGTTGCATGCCATCAAACAATGGTCCCCGGACGAAATTAGGGTATGACAGTCATTTAAGGCGTTGGACCATTAAACGATCTTTCGATTCTGTTGAAAGGAGAGAAAACATTAATGCATTGGACCATTAATGATCTCATGAAAGAGGTGACAAAGCTATGTGTTGATTTTAGGCTTTTAAAAATCCACGTTTAACCAATAAAAGCGGAAAGGACCATTTTCAAGGCGTTGGACCTTAAAAATGGTTTTTAGGTGATGACAAAAGCTTGACTTATGAATTGATTTTAGCCTTAGTTTCACTTTGGTTATTAGTCAATTCGATAAAGAAAGAAAATCCCAAAGAAAAACGTCCAATTGATTTTTTATTGTTTTATTTAAATATATTTTTTTATTATTATATTATTATTTTGCCTCTTTTTGGTTTTAAAGGTGGTTACGGCATGACAAATCGGCCAGATTTTATTCTAACAGAAATTAAAAGATGTTACAACTCAAATGATCGGTGGAAATTTATTTTATTTTTGATTAGGCGAGAAAATGACTTAAATAAATGACTAAAGCACATCAAAAGGGGGTACGGAAAGCAAATGAAATAAAAATAAAAGCACGTGAAACAAGTGGGGACCACTAAGGGCACATAGAATGAATTGAAAGGTTCAATTTCGGGAACTTACCGTTTGAAGACCGAAGAACGAACGAAGAACGATGAAGAACGGTGGAAAACCTTCGCGAAATCGCTCACGGAAATGTCTCGGAAGCGTTACGGAAGCGCCTCGGCTTGAATTTTCTACACGGAAACAATTTTTCTCACTAATTTTAAGTGAATCTTAGATACCAGGAGGGTTGAACGAATTTGTTTTGCCCTCCTTCCCCTATTTATAGGGGAAAAGAGGGAGGTGGTTGCCGCCCAGCTCGCCCAGGCAAGCTGGGTGGCTTCCACCAGAAGGCACCGCCTTCTATTGGAACATCCTGGAAGGCCCAAGTGGGTCTGATTGCTATTTGCACACCCCTGTTTACTAAATACACCCCCCTCTACCCTTTTTTGCTGATTCTTTTTCCGTAACGTTACGGAACTTTACGAATTACGTAACGATACTTGTTTTCGTTTCATAATGTCACGAAACCTTACGGATTACGCAACCATCCCCTCTTTGGCCTCTGAAATGTTACGGAACTTTATGGATTGTGCATTAACGCTTCCTTTTGACTCCTGACATGTCGTGAAATTTCACGGATTGCCTAACGATGGGTATCAAGTACCTCGAAGTGGTCAAGCGAAGGTCGCATCCCACCAAATAGATGGTCCCCGGACGAAATTAGGGTATGACAGTTGCCCCTCTTTACTTGTCTTTTATTGGAGATTAAAGGGAAGTAAAGATAAAACACTAATTTCGTTCGAGTGGAACATCATTCGGCCGGTCAATCTCCCCGCCAGCGGAACCTGTCGTTCAGTAAGAAAAGAAAAGGCATCAGAAGCGTCAATAAACTTCAATGTTTTGAAAACGACAAAGTCGGACAACCACGACACTTCCCTTTGCCATTGCACCCAATCGTCTCTCTGCCCAACAGAGAAGAATTTCCGCACATCACTGAACTTGAATGTTTCCGGACGACGAGAGTGAAAAAACCTGCAAAAAATTTTGAAAACGATCAGCACCGAACGACCAACATCATCCTAACACTGCCGAATTCGTTCCTCACGGTCGACGAAATGCGCAGATGACCATAAGGTATCTCCGCCCACCACCCGACTCGCTGCCCCTGGATGACAAAAGGTGCAGAAGACAACGTTAGTCTCTGCGTGTTATCAAGCATCGAGTCTTACAGATAGAAAAAGCGTGCGGATGACCATAATTTGTCTCCGCGTGCTGTCGGACTTGATTGTCTCTGGATAGTGAAAAAAGGTGTGGGACCATATGGTTTATCCGCATGTCATCGGACCCGCCGTCTCTGGATGACAAAAAGTGCAGAATGACCATAATTTGTCTCTACGTTCCATCGAACTCGATCGTCTCCAGATGGCGAAAAGGTGTGCGGATGACCATAATTTGTCTCCGCATGTCATCGGGCTCGCCGCCTCTGGATGACAAAAGGCACAGAATGACCATAATTTTTCTCTGCATGCCATCAGACTTGATCGTCTCCGGATGGCGAAAAGGTGTGTGGATGACCATAATTTGTCTCCGCATGTCATTGGGCTCGCCGCCTCTGGATGAAAAAAGGCACAGAATGACCATAATTTGTCTCTGCGTGCCATCGGACTCGATCTTCTCCGGATGGCGAAAAGGTGCGGAATGACCATAATTTGTCTCTGCATGTCATCGGGCTCTCCGCCTCTGGATGACAAAAGGCGCAGAATGACCATAATTTGTCTCTACGTGTCAACAGGCTCGCTTGCCTCAGGTTGACAAAAGGTGCGGAATGACCATAATTTGTCTCCGCATGTCATCGGGCTCGCCGCCTATGGATGACAAAAGGCGCAAAATGACCATAATTTGTCTCTGTGTGCCATCGGACTTGATCGTCTCCGGATGGCGAAAAGGTGCGGAATGACCATAATTTGTCTCTGCATGTCATCGGGCTTGCCGCCTCTGGATGACAAAAGGCGCAGATTGACCATAATTTGTCTCTGCGAGCCATCGAACTCGATCGTCTCCGAATGGCAAAAAGGTGCGGAATGACCATAATTTGTCTCCGCATGTCATCGGGCTCGCTGCCTTTGGATGACAAAAGGAGTAGAATGACCATAATTTGTCTCTGCGTGTCAACGGGCTCGCTTGCCTCTGGTTGAAAAAAGGTGCAGAATGACCATAATTTGTCTCCGCATGTCACATGACCTCAGGGTCAGTATGACAGAGATTGTGGGGCGGCCGACAAAAGTGAGGCTCTTGCTCCTACGTATCCTCAATGAGGAACTCAAACCTACGTAGTTCTGGATAACTTGTGAGACTAAAAATAGTCTCAGTGTTTTCTTCACTAAAATGCGAACATGATTTAGTAAAGAGACAAAACTTCCAACTAATCATAGCAACATATGCTTTTTGGATGAAAAACAATGTGTCTACCGGGGAAGGGGAGTATGCTGATGAAATCTTCTCATAACCATAAATGATATTTTGGATGTTAGCATTTCGTTTCTTTTCTTGTTTATTTGGTGACAATTCTGTATTGTTCAGATATTGTCTGGTCCAAAGACCTTTCTGCATATTTCTTCTGTTTTCTTCTGATCCTTGATCGGGAATTTTCTTTCTTTTGTGTTTTTGCTTTCTCCCACTCTTTGATTGGGAATTTTCTGTTTTTGCTTTTTTCCAATTCTTTGATCGGGAACTTTCTTTTCTTTGTTTTCTTCCGAGGGCAAGGTTTATGGTAAGTTGGGATTTTGGCTCAAGGCTTGTAGAATGGCTAGACATGATATATATCAGGGTGTTGGTTTGGCCAGCAGTTCGGGGAAAAGGGGATGTCCCACATTATATCCATGATACACATGCAACAATGATGATTAGGAAATTTTATGCAAAACTAGTCATGCATGCACCTATGTGGACACTCAAGCATCAAGTTTTTATGGTCATGTGATACTAGAGCTCATGATTCTTTTTCTCTATTTTAGTCAACCCAATGTTTCCAAAACATGTTCTTTTATCAATTTGTGCATTCATCCGAATCTATTTTGGGTGTTCGGGAAAATTTTCACAGCATTCACCCTCCAGGTGTATACACATTTTTCAAAAACTGATTATGATCATTGAAAATTTTTGCAAAGAAAAGCTGGAAGTTATCTCTTTTCAAAAGCATGTTGGTTTTTTAGCTAGACAACTTATTATTATTTTTTTCTTTTTTCTCTCTTTTTATTTTTCCATGAGGTATTTTGCTACCTAAACATATGTATATTTTTGTGAGGTATTTTGCTATATACATGCGTGTCCAAGGTATCTTGCTACCTAAACATACATATATATGTTTTGTGAGATATTTTTGCTATATACATGCATATTCAAGGTATCTTGCTACCTAAACATACATATATATATTTTGTGAGGTATGTTTGCTATATACATGCATATCCAAGGTATCTTGCTACCTAAACATACATATATATGTTTTGTGAGATATTTTTGCTATATACATGCATATCCAAGGTATCTTGCTACCTAAACATACATATATATATTTTGTGAGGTATGTTTGCTATATACATGCATATCTAAGGTATCTTGCTACCTAAACATACATATATATATTTTGTGAGGTATCTTTCTGCTACATACATGCATATCCAAGGTATCTTGCTACCTAAACACACATACATATATTTTGTGAGGTATGACTACCTTCTGAGCTTGTGCTTGTTTTATTTAAATTCCTAGGATCATGAGCAACTAGGTGTGTCCTACTATGACTTGCGAAACAAAAGGTGATCAAATAACAAGCAGAAATTTAAAAGTTACTAGGTTGCCTCCTAGTAACACTTCTTTAACGTCTTGAGCTGGACGCGCGATAACTTGTCGGTCACGGACCTAGTACGTTGCTTACCTTTGGCTTTGGACTTGGTCATCTGCTGATTGGCCATGTGTCATAGGCAACACTCTAACCTTTTTGTGGATGAGCTGAGGTGAACTCTAGAGGTGGCGGCGGTGCGTTTATTGCCCGCTGTCGGCCATCCCCAGGCTGCGGTTGTAACATCCTAGAATTTCTACCCGGAATTTTGTAAGTGTTACATCTAAATATATATATATATATATATATATATATATATATATATATATATATATATATATATATATATATATATATATATATATATATATATTATTCAGTGTATATATGTACACTCTTGGTAGAAGTATGTACATTGGGAGAGAAATACGCGGGTTAGACTCATTAGCGAAGAGTAATCCATAACTAGACAGTTATAGATTAATTCTCAATTAATTAGTCTAAAAATTATCGTTTTGCGTACAACTTAAAAATTAACAAAACCAACCTCTAAACCACGCTCAGGGTCTCATTCTGAGCATTTTGATATATATATTGCCTACTTTCAAAAACGGGCCCCAACGGGTGCATAGAAACGCGAGGAACTAGAACCAGAGAGGTGGCACGCAAACCGATGCAGGATTTCAGCATCCAAAAAGGTTCAATTTTTTTTCTTCCTTAGGGCTCAGCATGATGTCAAATCAAAGGAAAAAGGTGGGCCCTTTGGCTCCACTTAGAATGGGACATGCGGCATTGCTTTTAGAAAAAGAAAAGAAAATCAATTTTTTTTATAAAAAGCCCAACTCTTCTCTCTCTTCCTTCAGCAAATTTCAGAAGCTTCTTCCTCTCTTCCACGTTGCTTTTTCTCTTCTTCTTCTTCTCCATTGTGCCTCCATTGAAGCTCCAAAATTCCTCTTCCTTTCTACCCCAAATTGCAAGGAGAAGCCATTTTCGGACTCTTGGAGCACACCTCTACTTCGTGGGGCTTCAAATTTCAGGTAAGGGTGGACTTCTTCTCACATGAAATTCGTGGGTATTGGGTTTTTGGGAGCTATGATGGGTAGTTCTACTAGGTTATTGCCTTAGGGTAGTTATTTGTGAAGGAATTTGTTGAAATCATGCTAAACTTGACATGTTAGATGTGAGTAAAGCTACCCATTCTGATTTAGGGTTTTATAATGATTCTTTGTGATATATGTATGCCTAAAATGTTGATGGAAAACTGGTAGAGATGATGGGGAGAGTTAACTCAGGATTAAATGTGAGAATGGTAGTGTTGTGAGTGGAAAAGTGTGAGATTTTGAGGGTTGGAAAAGCCAAATTCGGGGTTAGTGGAAATTGGAGTCTAAAGTGAGTTGATTCTAGTTTAGAATGTCAATTAGGACTTGTAAGAAAGTTTGGGCAGAGCAAATGAGAAAAATGAGTGACAAATGTGAAAGGAAAGAGCCATTTTTAGGGTAAATTGGGTGTTGAGAGGTCAAATTTTGAATAGGTGAAGTTTTCACCTTAAAACCAGTTTGAGCAAGTCTAAATCAATGTTATAATCTTGATGAAGATTAGAGTTTACCCCAAAATTACCCAATTCTCATTTTCACCATTCAAACCTTGAAAATTCACTAAATTGATGGGTTTTGGATACCTAGATTTTTATTTACCTTTATCTGAAGTTAGTTTTTGGTTTAAACATGATTTAGACATGATTTAGGACTTGTAGGATCCAATTTGAGTAAAATTGGATGTATGCAAGTTGGATTTCGAAATCTGCCACATTATGCAGAAAAATGTTGTTAAATTGTGCAACAGATTTTACCAAAGGTGCAGAAAAATGGTTGTGCATTGCTAGTCACGGGAAGGATAGTACATCTCGTGTTCTAGGCATTTTCTCGCAGATCCAAATGGTCAAAATTTAGATTGCTGTATTAGAAACCCCCAATAAACGTTTCACGGCGATCCAATGGTTAACGAATCGGAACGAAGAGAATGTACTGGGGCATGTGAGTAGAAAAAAAAATTGTGGAATTTGAATGAGTTTTGGGCAGAGTTTTCTGCCTCTACTCTATTTTCTTGGTTTAGTGTAGTTTCATGACAAATGAAATTGAAGTGTTTGGATATTGTGAAAGCTTGGAAGGGTTGATGGGGACCCAGTGCTGAGTGGAACGAGGATAAGGACTACGTGGGAGTGCGTGAGCTTAATTTGAAGGTGGGCAACTGGGGATGGTGTGCTTATGCCTGACTTGTGGAAATGGGATAGTTGATTTGCACTATCGCCCGATCGCCACCTAGTACCACATATGATGGGTGCCCCATAATCCAATAAGCTTGATATGAGGAAGCGTGGAAGAATCAGTCTTCCTACTTTTGTTTGTTGACCACAGAGTGGTACCTGAAGATATGTCGCAGGGGTCATGAGACCTTGGGGACGTCAGGTGGGGTGCTATTGCCCAAAACCAAGCTTGACTAATCCCGACCCAACCCGGGCATAGTCAATCAGTGAGAACCTGTGACGTACCTAAACAGGCGAGCTCCTGGCAGTCAACCAATAAAAGAAGAAAGTCCACGAAACAAGGAGGCTTGTGTGGCGGCTGGCCAGATATGTATCTTGGGTGGTATCTGGAAATTAGCCTCTGGTAATCGATTACCATTCGTGGGTAATCGATTACAGGGCTTAAAAATGGAGACAGGATGTTAAATGGCTTCTGGTAATCGATTACCAATTGTGTGTAATCGATTACACAGGGTGATAGGGCACTGGTAATCGATTACCAGATGGGTGTAATCGATTACGCAGTGTTACCTGCTACTGGTAATCGATTACCATTTATGTGTAATCGAATACACAGTGTAATTTTTAGTCACCAATGTGCAAAGACTGGGTAATTCGTTTTTGGGCACTGGTAATCGATTACATACTTTGGTAATCGATTACCAGAGAGGAAATCCCTTGAAAGAGACATTTTGACTATGTGTAGCTGTTATGGGATGCATTGTATTATTACCTGTAGTTAGATTTCTTGTGAAAGAGTCTACCCTCTTTCTTTTATTTCTTGTAGATCGTGATGGCAGCGCAGTTGATCCATGATCGCGTTGTGATGGAGTGCCTAGAAGGTGTTTGGGAGACCCTCGAAGGCAATGAGAAGTGCCGATTCGTTGGCACAATTCGACTCACTGTTGTCTCATTAGTACATCCGGAGGAACCCGCACGTACACTTCAGCAGCCTGTGGAGTGGATACTACCTACTCCTACTCCATATCAACTAGTTGAGCCAGTTCAAGTGATAGAGATGTCATCCTCTGAAGAGGATCTTGAAAAGGACCCAGAGGAGTTACCTCCTGAACCTGCTATGGATGCCCTTGACTTACCTGAGGATGATGAAGACCCACTCCCTGATGTTGATTTTCTAGAGGATATTATGTCAGTATCTGAGGTAGACTCTACATAGGAGAGTGGCCCTAGAGGGACAGCGAACAGTGACGACTCTTCATCATAGCAGACGGCTCCTTAGACTAGGTGTACATACTTTTTGTGGGTGGGTGTATCTAGTTCAGACAACTAGGTTTACTCTTTTTATTTTTGGGTGGGTAGACCTATTGTATACAAATTTTGATGATTGTATATATTGTGGCTGAAGAGTGATCAGAAAGAAATGAATCCGAATAAAGTTGTGAACTAGCCATTCAGGACTCTATAGTGATAATTTTCCTTCTGAAATTAATTACCGTGAAATGAATAATAGTGCAAAAAAAAAGAGAGAGAAAAGAAGAAAAAAATTTCCCATGGTTTCTGCTATTTAATTTATTACTATTAAACCAGTCATTATTTAGGGACACCACAATTGGTGGTATCAGAAAAAAAGTTGGATTCTAGTGAACCTGTCCATGGTCTTACTGTGTGAATGTTGTGTATCTCTGAAACTTGGAAATAGGTTTCAGGGAGTGACGTTAAGTCACAAATTGTGTGTAATTCTACCTTCTTGTCTTAAGCAGGAAAGTGCGATTGATTTAGTAGAATTATTTTGTGTATATATATAGAGAGAGATATATATATAGATATTGTTGTAACTGTCATAGCCTATATGGTACACTCTCTCTCAGTAGAATTTCTTGGATACTAATAGCTTCCCTACAGGTTAGGTATGGCAGGACGTGGTAGGGATCAGAACCATGATGTCCTAGACCGCATCACAGCTGTGCTGGAAACTCTAGTGCAGGAACGTGATGCGGAGCCGGCAGAGTATCGGGGACTCGTGGCTTTCCGTAAGAACCACCCGCCCAAATTCAGTGAGGACTATGATCCAGAAGGTGCTAGGTTGTGGTTAGCTGAGACTGAGAAGATTTTCGAGGCGATGGATTGCCTCGAGGAGCATAAGATCCCTTATGCGACGTTCATGCTCCAAGGAGAAGCTGAGAACTGGTGGAAGTTCGTGAAACCTACATTAGCAGCACCTAGAGGCGTGATTCCTTGGAATGCCTTCAAGGACAAATTCCTAGACAATTATTTTCCACGAGACCTCAGGAAGTGAAAGGCGAGGGAATTTCTGGATTTGAAGCAGGGAAACATGTCCGTTGGAGAATACACGGCCAAATTTAATGAACTTCTACAGTACTGGCCTCAATACCAAGATGCTCAGAACGAAGAAGACTTATGTGCTCAGTTTGAGAACGGGCTTCGACTGGAGATTCAACAGGAAGTTAGCTATATGCAGATCACATATTTCAATCAACTGGTGACAAAGTGCCTAATATTTGAAGACAAGATGAAAGATAGGCAAGCCAGAAGTTTTGGAGGACCACAAAGAAGCCATCCTTTTAGAGGAAACAGTAATAAGAGGATGAAGCCATATTCTAGAAACAAAGGGAAACAACCTATGGCTACATCCAACATGAGCCTGTCAATGGGGACTAGGGTACAGTGTTTTCAGTGCGGAGGACCGCATCTTAGGAGAAATTGCCCACAACTCCAGCAGACACAGGAAAATCGTTGCTATATTTGTGGCAAGGTAGGCCATTATGCTCGGGAATGTAGAATGACTGGGAGACCGACGGTAACTGCCAATTCTAACACAGTCAATCGTGGATCTACTAATCCCACAAGGAGCGGTAATCTTAGCAACAACAACAACACTAGTGGTGGAAGACCAAAGGTACCCTCCCGGGTATTTGCTATGAGTGGATCAGAAGTTGCTGCCTCCGACGATTTGATACAGGGTAAGTGTTTGATTGTTGATAAACTATTAGATGTACTCTATGATTCGGGTGCCACGCATTCATTCATATCTCATGCATGTGTGGAGAGGTTGGGGTTATGTACGATGGAGTTACCATATGATATTGTGGTGTCTACTCTGACTAACGAGCCTATAACCACCTCTCGGGTGTGTTTGAAGTGTCATATAACTGTTGAGGGTCGATCTTTTATGGTGGATTTGATTTGCCTACCTTTAACTCATCTAGATGTGATCTTGGGAATGGACTGGTTATCTACTAACCATATCTTTCTAGACTGCAAAGAGAAGATGCTAGTATTTGGTGGAAATGTAATTCCAAATGAACCATTGAAAGAGAAGGCTGCCAACGATGGAGTGGGGGATGTTCGAACCTACATGGTGTTGTTCTCCATGAATGTGGAGGAGGTCTCTGAAGTTAGCAGTATACTGGTGGTGTCAGAATTTCCAGAGGTCTTTCCTAATGACATTTGTGAATTACCACCTGAGAGAGAAGTGGAATTCATTATTGACTTGGTGCCTGGGGCGAATCCAGTGTCGATCGTGCCCTATAGGATGTCTCCAGTAGAACTAGCAGAGGTGAAGGCACAGGTGCAGGATCTATTAAGTAAACAATTTGTTCGCCCAAGCGTATCACCGTGGGGAGTGCCAGTCTTGCTGGTTAAAAAGAAGGATGGAAGTATGAGGATGTGCGTAGACTACCGGCAACTGAACAAAGTCACTATCAAGAAAAAATATCCCCTATCGTGGATAGATGATTTGATTGATCAATTGAGGGGAGCGACGGTATTTTCGAAGATAGATTTGCGATAGGGGTATCATCAAATCCAAGTTAAGAAGGAAGATATCCCAAAGACTGCGTTTCGGACTCGGTATGGGCATTATGAGTATTTAGTCATGCCATTTGGAGTGACTAATGCTCTGACTATCTTCATGGACTATATGAACCGTATATTCCATGATTACTTAGATCAGTTCGTGGTTGTGTTCAATGATGATATCCAAGTGTATTCAAGGAATAAGGAGGAGCATGAAAAGCACTTGAGAATTGTGTTGCATATCGTGAGGGATAGGAAATTGTTCGCCAAATTGTTGAAAAGTGAATTTTGGTTAGAGAAAGTGCAGTTCTTGGGGCACGTGATTTCTAAAGACGGGGTTGCGGTGGATCCGATTAAAGTGGAGTCGGTTATGGAGTGGCAACAACCGACAACTCCAACAGAAGTTCGAAGTTTCTTGGGGTTGGCCGGTTATTATAGGAAATTCATTGAGGGATTTTCTAAATTAGCACTACCCCTAACTAAACTGACTCGTAAGAATGAGAAGTTTGTCTGGAATGAGAAATGTGATCAAAGCTTCCAAGAGTTGAAGAGGCGATTGACAACAGCTCCAGTGTTAATTTTGCCCGACCCTAAGAGACCATTTGAAGTGTATTGCGATGCGAGCGGACAAGGCTTAGGGTGTGTATTGATGCAGGAGGGAAGGGTAGTGGCTTATGCTTCACGCCAATTGCGCCCTCATGAAGTTAACTATCCGACCCATGATTTGGAACTAGCATTTGTGGTCTTTGCCCTAAAGATTTGGAGGCACTATTTATACGGTACTCGTTTTGAAGTTTTTAGCGATCACAAGAGACTCAAATACTTGTTCGATCAGAAGGAACTCAATATGAGGCAACGAAGATGGATGGAGTTCCTCAAGGATTATGATTTTGGTCTTTCCTACCATCCAGGAAAGGCAAATGTAGTAGCCAACGCGCTGAGTTGGAAGTCCTTACATGTTGCGACCATGATGATTATGGAACAGAGATTGTAGAGGAATTTTGAGATCTAAATCTAGCAATCGAGATGCGACCCAAGAGCTTATTTGTGGGAGCGTTGCAGATCACCAATGAATTTGTAGATCACATACGCGAGGCTCAAGAGGATGACCAGTTTCTGCAAGGCAAAGTGTTAGATGCAATGGGAGATAAGGATGTGGAGTTTAAGAAGGACACAACCGGGTTAATTAGATTCAAGGGGAGGATATGTGTACCGCCTTTAGATGATTTGAAAGTTAAGATCTTGGAAGAAGCACATAAAAGCCGTCTTAGTTTCCATCCAGGGATGACTAAGATGTACCAAGATTTGAAGAGAAGTTTTTGGTGGCATGGCATGAAGAAAGATGTAGCTGAATATGTAGCAAAATGTTTGACATGTCAAAAGGCCAAGGCTGAGCACCAGCGACCATCAGGAGAATTAAAGCCACTAGAGATTCCGGAATGGAAATGGGAGAGCATATCTATGGATTTTGTGTCTAGTTTACCCAAGACGAGTCGTGGACACGATGCTGTGTGGGTCATAGTAGATCGACTCACCAAATCTGCTCATTTTATCTCGGTAAATATGAAATATAAAATGGAGAAGTTAGTAGAGTTGTATATCAAAGAAGTAGTAAGGTTACACGGAGTTCCTTCCAGTATTGTATCAGACAGGGACCCGAGGTTTACTTCGTAATTTTGGACAAGTCTGCATGAAGCATTGGGGACAAAGCTAAAGCTCAATTCAGCTTATCATCCTCAAACAGATGGTCAGACTGAACGAACCATTCAGACTCTAGAAGATCTACTCTGGGCATGTATTATAGAGCAACAATGCAGTTGGATGGAATGTTTGTCATTGATTGAATTTACTTACAACAACAGCTACCAAGCCAGCATTGGTATGGCTCCTTTTGAAGCTCTATATGGACGAAAGTGCAAAACTCCTCTTTGTTGGTATGATGATGGGGAAGTAGTACTCCTTGGGCCTGAAATGCTACAACAAATTACCGAACAAGTGAAATGGATTCGAGAGAAAATAAAAGCATCCCAGGATAGGCAGAAGAGCTATTATGACAGAAGGAGAAAGCCATAAGATTTTTAGGAAAGAGAACATGTGTTTTTGAAGGTTTCTCCTGTAACTGGAGTTGGAAGAGCTCTCAAATCTAGGAAGCTGACGCCCAAGTATCTAGGTCCGTATCAAATTTTGAAGAAGGTTGGGCCTGCAGCTTATCAAATTGCTTTACCTCAGAGATTATCGAATTTGCACCCTGTGTTTCATGTCTCTCAACTGAGACGATACAACCCGAATCCATCACATGTACTCGCACTGGATGAAGTACAAGTGAAGGATAACCTCACCTATAAAGCACAACCTCAGAAGATTACTGATCGAAGAATGAAGTCACTGAGAGGAAAAGAGATCACATTGGTGAAAGTGCAGTGGGGACCCGACGAGGGTGATTCAACCTGGGAGATAGAGGATAGGGTGAGAGAATTGTACCCAAGTTTGTTTCTAGAGTAGTTAATTTCGGGGACGAAATTCCTTAAAGGGTGGGAGTATTGTAACATCCTAGAATTTCTACCCAGAATTTTGTAAGTGTTACATCTAAATATATATATATATATATATTATTCAGTGTATATATGTATACTCTTGGTAGAAGTATGTACATTGGGGGAGAAATACGCGGGTTAGACTAATTAGCTAAGAGTAATCCATAACTAGACAGTTATAGATTAATTCTCAATTAATTAGTCTAAAAATTATCGTTTTGCGTGCAACTTAAAATTTAATAAAACCAACCTCTGAACCACGCTCAGGGTCTCATTCTGAGCGTTTTGATATATATATTGCCTACTTTCGAAAACGGGCCCCGAGGGGTGCAGAGAAACGCAAGGAACTGGAACCAGAGAGATGGCACGCAAACCGAGGCAGGATTTCAGCATCCAAAAAGGTCCAATTGTTTTTCTTCCTTAGGGCTGAGCATTATGTCAAATCAAAGGAAAAAGGTGGGCCCTTTTGCTCCACTTAAAATGGGACATGTAGCATTGCTTTTAGAAAAGAAAAGGAAAAAAGAAAAGAAAATCTTTTTTTTTATAAAAAGCCCAACTCTTCTCTCTCTTCCTTCAGCAAATATCAGAAGCTTCTTCCTCTCTTCCACGTTGCTTTTTCTCTTCTTCTTCTTCTCCATTGTGCCTCCATTGAAGCTCCAAAATTCCTCTTCCTTTTTACCCCAAATTGAGAGGAGAAGCCATTTTCGGAGTCTTGGAGCACACCTCTACTTCGTGGGGCTTCAAATTTCAGGTAAGGGTGGACTTCTTCTTACATGAAATTCGTGGGTGTTGGGTTTTTGGGAGCTATGATGGGTAGTTCTACTAGGTTATTGCCTTAGGGTAGTTATTTGTGAAGGAATTTGTTGAAATCATGCTAAACTTGACATGTTTGATGTGAGTAAAGCTACCCATTCTGATTTAGGGTTTTATAATGATTCTTTGTGATATATGTATGCCTAAAATGTTGATGGAAAACTGGTAGAGATGATGGGGAGAGTTAACGGATTAAATGTGAGAATGGTAGTGTTGAGAGTGGAAAAGTGTGAGATTTTGAGGGTTGGAAAAGCCAAATTCGGGGTTAGTGGAAATTGGAGTCTAAAGTGAGTTGATTCTAGTTTAGAATGTCAATTAGGACTTGTAAGAAAGCTTGAGCAGAGCAAATGAGAAAAATGAGTGACAAATGTGAAAGGAAAGAGCCATTTTTAGGGTAAATTGGGTGTTGAGAGGCCAAATTTTGAATAAGTGAAGTTTTCACCTTAAAACCAGTTTGAGCAAGTCTAAATCAATGTTATAGACTTGATGAAGATGAGAGTTTACCCCAAAATTACCCAATTCTCATTTTCACCTTTCAAACCTTGAAAATTCACTAAATTGATGGGTTTTGGATACCTTGATTTTGATTTACCTTGATCTGAAGTTAGTTTTTGGTTTAAACATGATTTAGACATGATTTAGGACTTGTAGGATCCAATTTGAGTAAAATTGGATGTATGCAAGTTGGATATCGAAATCTGCCACATTATGCAGAAAAATGTTGTTAAATTGTGCAGCAGATTTTACCAAAGGTGCAGAAAAATGGTTGTGCATTGCTAGTCATGGGAATGGTAGTACATCTCGTATTCTAGGCATTTTCCAGCAGATCCCAACGGTCAAAATTTAGATTGCTGTATTAGAAACCCCCAGTAAACTTTTCAAGGCGATCCAATAGTTAACGAATCAGAACGAAGAGAATGTACTGGGGCATGTGAGTAGAAAAAAAAACTGTGGAATTTGAATGAGTTTTGGGCAGAGTTTTCTGCCTCTACTCTGTTTTCTTGGTTTAGTGTAGTTTCATGACAAATGAAATTGAAGTGTTTGGATATTGTGAAAGCTAGGAGGGGTTGATGGGGACCCGGTGCTGAGTGGAACGAGGATAAGGGCTACGTGGGAGTGCGTGAGCTCAATTTGAAGGTGGGCAACTGGGGATGGTGTGCTTATGCCTGACTTGTGGAAATGGGATAGTTGATTTGCGCCATCGCCCGATCGCCACCTAGTACCACATATGATGGGTGCCCCATAATCCAATAAGCTTGATATGAGGAAGCGTGGAAGAATCAGTCTTCCTACTTTTGTTTGTTGACCACAGAGTGGTACCTGGAGATATGTCGCGGGGGTCAGGAGACCTTGGGGACGTCAGGTGGGGTGCTATTGCCCAAAACCAAGCTTGACTAATCCCAACCCAACCCAGGCATAGTCAGTCAGTGAGAACCTGTGACGTACCTAAACAGGCGAGCTCCTGGAAGTCAACCAATAAAAGAAGAAAGTCCACGAAACAAGGAGGCTTGTGTGGCGGCTGGCCAGCTATGTATCTTGGGTGGTATCTGGAAATTAGCCTCTGGTAATCGATTACCATTCATGGGTAATGGATTACAGGGCTTAAAAATGGAGACAGGATGTTAAATGGCTTCTGGTAACCGATTACCAATTGTGTGTAATCGATTACACAGGGTGATAGGGCACTGGTAATTGATTACCAGATGGGTGTAATCGATTACACAGTGTTACCTGCTACTGGTAATCGATTACCATTTATGTGTAATCGATTACACAGTGTAATTTTTAGTCTCCAATGTGCAAAGACTGGGTAATTCATTTTTGGGCACTGGTAATCGATTACATACTTTGGTAATCGATTACCAGAAAGGAAATCCCTTGAAAGAGACATTTTGACTATGCGTAGCCATTATGGGACGCATTGTATTATTACCTGTAGTTAGATTTCTTGTGAAAGAGTCTACCCTCTCTCTTTTATTTCTTGTAGATCACGATGGCAGCGCAGTTGATCCATGATCGCGTTGTGATGGAGTACCTAGAGGGTGTTTGGGAGACCCTCGAAGGCAATGAGAGGTGCCGATTTCGTGGTACAATTCAACTCACTGCTACCTCATTAGTACATCCGGAGAAACCCTGGAGGGACAACGAATAGTGACGACTCTTCATCATAGCAGACGGCTCCTTAGACTAGGCGTACATACTTTTTGTGGCTGGGTGTATCTAGTTCAGACAGCTAGGTTTACTCTTTTGATTTTTGGGTGGGTAGACCTATTGTATAGAAATTTTGATGATTGTATATATTGTGGCTGAAGCCACCACAGTTGTTACTTTTGCTCTGCATGTCACTGTGTTATTTTGCAAATCCCATATTTTGGACAGTTTTAGATGATAAATATAATTATGTTTATCCTTGTTATTTGAAAAGGAAATGTTAACAAACTTTATTTGAAAAGAGTTTACCGACCGCATCTTATTATTTTTCACGTGACGACCTAAAATGATGGCTGGTATATTTTTGAAAGAGAAAAATAGTTTAGAGGTTATGAGGGATCAGAAAGAAATGAATCTGAATAGAGTTGTGAACTGGCCATTCAGGACTCTATAGTGATAATTTTCCTTCTGAATTTAATTACCGTGAAATGAATAACAGTGCGAAAAAAAGAGAAAAGAAGAAAAAAAAATTCCCATGGTTTCTGCTATTTAGTTTATAACTATTAAACCAGTCATTATTTAGGGACGCCACAACTGGGGTGTCTCGCCCTGCGCCTGCCTGTGACAAGCACTCCGTAGAACTGACAGAGGCCCGTAATCAGAGTTGGAAACCCCAAGACCCTGTTGGACTTCTCCGGGTCCACTAGGTGTCTTGCGGGCACGATCCCTATAAACAATAGATGACATCAAAAATCAGTTGAGAGAAGTGCATACTTACCTATGTCATGATGGCATGACCCTGTTGGGGGGACGGGCACCCTGTAGGACTAACAAAGGCCCGTAACCAGAGTTGGAAACCCTAGGGCCCTGTTGGGCTCCTCCGGGTCCACTGGGTGTCTTGTGGGCGCGATCCCTGCAAATAATAGATGACATCAGAAATCAGTTGAGCGATGTGCATACTTCCCTATGTCGGGATGGCACAGATCAACCGATACTTTCGCAGGGGGAGATCGGCATTACGGTCGCTGGGCAGAATGTTGCTAAGTAGAAACATCATCTATATCTGTGTAAGAGTGGTCATGTTGGTGCGCATGATCCACACTCGTCTCTTTGCAGCGGCACGGGTGGAATCTTGCCCCGGTATGCACAGTAGCTAAGCGATAGCCTCCTCATCTGGTTGTACTTGCATAGTTGGCCCTCCTCCAGGATCAGGGGGTGGCCCCGAAGCTGATAAAAGGAAACTACTGGCCCCTTAACCGGGAGCCAAGTCTCGGTTAAGCATTAAGGGTAGAGGACCTTAAATTCTCTTAAGGTGCGGATGTGGAGCCCATTGAAGGCGAGAGCATGTAGCCCTCTGAAGGCGAGGACATGTAGTCCTCTGAAGTGGAGGACGTGTAGTCCTCTGAGGGCGAGGACGTGTAGTCCTCTGAAGGTAAGGACACATAGTCCTCTCAAGGAAAGGGCATGCAGCCATCTAAAGGCGAGGGGCTGCAGCCCTCTGAAGGCGAGGGGCTGCAGCCCTCTAAAGGCAAGGACGTCTAGTCCTCTGACAGCGAGGACGTTTAGTCCTCTGAAGGCGAGGGCATGCAGCCCTCTAAAGGTGAGGACGTGTAGTCCTCTGAAGGTGAGGACGTGTAGCCCTCTGAAAGTGAGGACATGTAGTCCTCTGAAGGTGAGGACATGTAGTCCTCTGAAGGTGAGGGCGTGCAGCCCTCTGATGGCGAGGACGTGTAGTCCTCTGATGGCGAGGACGTGTAGTCCTCTGAAGGCGAGGATGTGTAGTCCTCTGAAAGTGAGGACGTATAGTCCTCTGAAGGCGAGGACGTGTAGTCCTCTGAAGGCGAGGACGTATAGTCCTCTAAAGGCGAGGACGTGTAATCCTCTGAAGGCGAGGGCATGTAGCCCTCTGAAGGCGAGGACGTGTAGTCCTCTGAAGGCGAGGGCGTGCAACCCGCTGAAGGTGAGGACGTATAATCCTTTGAAGGCGAGGGCGTGTAGCCCTTTGTAGGCAAGGACGTGTAGTCCTTTGAAGGTGAGGACGAGTAGTCCTCTGAAGGTGAGGACCTATAGTCCTCTAAAGGAGAGGGCATGCAACCCTCTGAAGGTGAGGGTACTAGTACCTAAGGGTCCACCCTTATGAGAAAGCAAGAGATTGACTCATTGAGAGGGCCGGTCATCCCAAATTTAAAAAGATTGTACAGTAGATGTAGGAAATCTATGTAGTTAACATGTTTTTTAGGGATGCAGATGCATGCAACCATTGTCTTGAAATGCGGTAGATGCGGACTTCGTATGCAACAATGCAATGTAGTGGAAAGTTGTACAATGTTCATGACATTCTTTCCCTATTTTGTGATTTTGATTTTGAATTAATTTTTTTTTTGGAAAACACAAATTGACTATCCTTTTGAAATAGGTGATAATTCATGCAACCTTATCCTATTTTTTGCAAATCTCTCCGGGAACTCCCTCAGAGTGTATGTTCTGTTTGATTTAGTCACTTGACCATTTTGGAGTGACGGCAATGGAGTCATTTGACGTTTAATCAATCCATTGAAATTCCAGGGTTTGTCCCATTTTTTTGTTTAAAAACATCGACGGGTGAGAACTTTTGATCTGCCCCTATGTTCACTTGAGGCTCATGCACGATGCCCCTCATTGCCCCAATGTAAGGCTTTGAGGTACCAATTGTTATCTTTCGTCATGACCTTGTAGCTGGGAACCTATTAGGTGAAAACTTCTAATCTGCCCCTAGGTTTACTTGAGGCTCATGCACGGTGCCCCTCATTGCCCCAGTGTAAGGCTTTGAGGTACCAATCGTTGTCTTTCGTCATGACCTTGTAACAGGGAACCTATTGGGTGAGAACTTCTAATCTGGCCCTAGGTTCACTTGAGGTTCATGCACGATGCCCCTCATTGCCCAGTGTAAGGCTTTAAGGTACCAATCGTTGTCTTTAGTCATGACCTTGTAGTAGGGAACCTATTGGGTGAGAACTTCTAATCTGCCCCTAGGTTCACTTGAGGTTCATGCACGATGCCCCTCATTGCCCCAGTGTAGGGCTCTGAGGTATCCATCTTTGTTTTCATAACCTGGTAGCAAGGAAGAATGAAAGAAGCGGTTGATTCTTGCAAAAAGAATTTTGCAAGGACAAGAAATAGTTGAAGGATTTTTTTCAGTTGGCAGGTTAAGTCAAATGACTCCTATTCTTGATAACTCACTTCTCATAAAAAAGACAAACTTTCCAGAATGATAAAATGAGGTCACATGAACGTCTATATTTTTACTTGACAACACAGTCAATCAAATGCTTTTTTTTTCTTTTATTTTGAAACTTATTTGTTTTGAACTTTACTCGTTGTTTTACGGCACCCCCACCAACGTGCAAGACGAGTAATCTCTAATTGAACGGTCTTGGAAGTCCACACTCAAGAGCGCAGGTCGCTTGAGCAAACAGACTAATGGCTTGCACTCAAATTCCGGTGGAAGTTGAATAAGCAAAGATGTGTTTGTGAGAGGATGAGGGACAAAAATTTCAAATTTATCCATTTTATTTAGCATTGTAACTATGGTTTACAATAATGGCATCAACTTGAAAATCCTGATGAGTCATTAGAGACATCTAACAAAAGCTTTCAAAATTGCCCCATGTATGGCATCTCTTGTCAATGTCAGGATTTACACGCGATTCTCCTCAAATTTTAGCCAGCCTGCATCAATTAGACCTTGCACCTTACGCTTTAGGGCCCTACAATGCTCAATGGAACGCCCCGGGGCTTCTCCATGACAAGCACACGTTGCATTCGAGTCGTATCCTCGGAGAAATGGAGGTTGACGAACCTTGGCTGGGGTTATGGCTACCATTGAATTATCAAGTAGATACGGGAGCAAGTCAGCATAGGACACCAAAATTGGGGTGAATTCTACAGGCTTTTTCACTGCAAAATTCATTTCTTGGTTGGTGTTTTGGTTTGTGCTAAAGGTGGTGTTCATCATTGGAAGTGCGGTAGACAGGTTTTGTGGTTGATTTAGGGATGGCCTTTGTGGATAACTAGGTGGTGGGTAAGGAGAAGGTTTGTTATTGGCTGAGTAACGACATTGTTGGGTTGGTGGGAAACTTGGCTGTATAGGAATGGCAGTCACAGCATGGGTTTCTCCCTCATTCTCACCCTTTTCATTTGCCCCAGTTTTTTTTATTCATCAAAGCAGGATAATCATATTTGCCTTTTTCCATACCCACTTTGATCCTTTCGCCGGCGAAGACCAAATCCGCAAAGCTTGAAGGTGTGTAACCCACCATTTCCATAATAGAACACTGGTAATGTGTCTACTATCATTGTTATCATTTCTTTCTCCGTCATTGAGGGAACCACTTGGGCTGCCAAATCCCTCCACCTTTGGGCATATTCTTTGAAAGATCTATGCCCCCTCTTGCATATGCTCTGTAGTTGCATCCTATCCGAAGCCATTATACTGACACTGCCTAACGAAGGCAACCATTAGGTCCTTCCAAGAATGGACTCGGGAAGGTTCCAAGTTAGTGTACCAGGTAACAGCTACCCCAGTAAGACTTTCTTGGAAGGAATGTATCAGCAATTCCTCATCTTTTGCGTATGCCCCCATCTTCCGACAATACATCTTTAGATGGTTCTTGGGGAAAGTAGTCCCCTTGTACTTGTCAAAGTCCAGCACCTTGAACTTGGGAGGGGTGATGATATTGGGTACTAGGAACAACTCTTCTAGGTTAGCAAAGGCATAATCTTCACCTCTTTCAATGGCCCTGAGCCTTTCCTCTAGATAATCCAACTTTCCCATTTCTGCCATAGCATGAGGGTTTTTACTTGTTGTGGAATGCAAGAGGTGTAGTTGTGGGTGATACTAAGGGCCCTCCAAAGTTTTTTGCAGGGGTATACCACCAATTGCTTGCCCTTCATTGGCATATCCGAGGCAAGGCTCGAAGTCAGCTAGATTGTGGTGGGGAATTTCATGTGTCTCCCCCATGGTTTAAGAGACATGTGCATGATCAGTTTGGGGTTGTTGGTTCTCAATGGGTATAGGAGTGGAGTTATTGACATTCTCATTAGGAGTGTACGCCACATTGGGTGGCGTATAGTTGGGAGGCAAGCCATATGGTGGGAAGGCATGCTCGTTTTGAATTTGCACATCATGGGGTTGTCCGTACTTCCCAAATCTTCGCCCACCATATCTGAGGTTGGATGATTCATTTGGTTGAGATCAGATGGGGGCATCAGGTTCACCTTAGCAACAGCCCTGGTAGCGGCAACTGCAACCGCATTGGCTTCCATTATCTTCTTCATGCTCATCATGGCCTCCATCATTGTGGCCATTTTCTCTTTCATGGCCTCCATGTCGGCCTTCATCTGCTTTTGCACCTCCTCTACTTCACCCATTACTCTAGCTCCAGCACGGGTTCGGTAAGGGTGCCGTAAAACGTGTTTTTTTCTTTTTGATAACAATGATTAAGTTCATTTTTTTTAAGGAAAGATTGCTATGAACAATGCAACCAATGAAAAACATGGATGTATGCGAATGATGCACAGTTGAAGTATTGTGAATTTTTACGCAGGACATGGGGTTGAATCAATTTAGATTTTCAACATGGTCCATGACATCTTTGTCAAGGTGAAACTGGAAGTAAACAGGGACATCAATAATCCTAAATGTGTTTGGCAGTAGGCGGAGCAGCGATGTAACTCGATCCATCTTTTGCCCCAATTTCTTTGCAAGATGGTTACTTCCATACTTCAACTTGACTTAATGAACCTTTTTGTGAAAGCATGAGCTTGGTTCAACCTCATAACCCAAGGAATGACAATTTTGATCGCCAATACTTCGACAACATTTCATAGAGATGAAAGACTCGGGAATACGTATGCTATGCATGGAAAATGTAATGCTGAGATTGAGATGCCCGAAGAAACATCATTTCCTAGTTAGCAACGCATTACGTACCATGCTCAATCATTTTGTTTTGTTGTTTTTTTTGTTGTATTTTAGAAATGGGTTTATGATCCCAACATGGTTGACTCATGGTACCTAACACATGCAACTAAGAATGCATCATGAATTTTCATGCTTCCCTTTTTTGTTTTCATTTTGTAGAGGAAAATGCAAGGATCATGCATGAGCAAACATGAAAACAAAAGGTATGCAGTTTGTAGAACAAAAAGTATGTTGAACGCATATGCATGATGATGCAATGACTCATGCAAAATGTGAGGTTGGAATATGATACCAGACAAATGCAGGAACGATATGTTCATTATGATGCCATGAAGAGATGCTTATGCCCAGAAAATCATCTCTTCTTACTTGCGCATTTGGGGGCACAGTGCCCCATGTGTACAGTTAAGAAGGTGATATGGACCTTCCAGCTTCCTGTGACAAAAGACGAGACCAACATACAATGCATGTGTGACGACATGATGCAGACGCGCAAAAGCGTAACACGGGGATGTACACAGTATGGCAATATCCACAAATAATCATACAGCAAAGGCGTACATAACATTTAGGCTATATGCATGGTAGTGTTTAAAAGGGCACGCACGTGTTTGCTTCGTGTCCCGATTTTAGGGACCTACACGGGAGGAAACTAAAAGGGCTTTTAGTGATAATTCCCAAGGTGGTCATATCTCTCTTGATGGTCTCTAGAGGTATCATCCCCTTCGAAGAACATATTGCGGCAGTAGGGACTACTAGCAACAATATGTTATCAAAGAGAAAAACTCTAGATGAGGGTTCACTGTTATCAAGCAAGTCGAAGACCTAGCATGACCACAGATTCACCTCCACTCATTATGTTCCCATGGACCCGAGTATAGGGCCCCTTTTCAACTCACCGTGTGTGCAAATAGTGTTGGTGTTTGTGTGCATCAGATGAATAAATATTTACCTCATGCATACATTTTAAAAACACACTAAAAGCATCAAAGAGTTATATACAAGAACGTAAGAGAAATAAAAGGAAGCCGACAAAAGAGGAAGTCATGATATTGCACGAGATTAGAAGGCCTAACTCTCTAAAAACAGTCCCCACTGGAGTCGCCAACTGTCGCAACCTACCCTTCGGCGGGAGGGCGACGCAGGGCTCGCGGGTGCGTCTTCCATGGAAGGAAAATGCGTGGAGTCGCCACCAACGTTTATTCGAGGAAAACGTCGGAAAAACCGGAAAAGGTGTGGTCTACGAACTTTAAGTGTGCAAACATGACTTCAATTTGTTTTATTTTCCCTTTTACGTTTTTATGTCTTTTTATGCCTTTTTGTATTTTTTATCTTTTTGTGGTCGACAAGGGTGTTTCCCTTGCTCCTACGTATTTCTCAATTGGGATAAGGAAATCAGACCTACGTAGTTCTTAGAGAACTAAACGTTGGTTAAATTGTTTTTATCCTTTTTTTGCAAGATATATTTTGATTTGAATGAAAGGTCATTTAAGGCGTTGGACCATTAAACGATCTTTCGATTCTTTTGAAAGGAGAGAAAACATTAAGGCATTGGACCATTAATGATCTCTTGAAAGAGGTGACAAAGCTATGTGTTGATTTTAGGCTTTGAAAAATCCACGTTTAACCAATAAAAGCGAAAAGGACCATTTCAAGGTGTTGGACCTTAAAAATGGTTTTTAGGTGATGGCAAAAGCTTGATTTATGAATTGATTTTAGCCTTAGTTTCACTTTGGTTATTAGTCAATTCGATTAAGAAAGAAAATCCCAAAGAAAAATGTCCGAATGATTTTTTTTTATTGTTTAATTTAAATATATTTTTTTATTATTATATTATTATTTTGCCTCTTTTTGGTTTTAAACGTGGTTATGGCATGACAGATCGGTCGGATTTTATTCCAACATAAATTAAAAGATATTACAACTCAAATGATCGGTGGAAATTTATTTTATTTTTGATTAGGCGAGAAAATGACTTAAATAAATGACTAAAGCACGTCAAAAGGGGGTACGGAAAGCAAATAAAATAAAAATAAAAGCACGCAAAACAAGTGGGGACCACTAAGGGCACATAGAATGAATTCAAAGGTTCGATTTCGGAAACTTACCAGTTAAAGACCGATGAAAGACGAAGAACGATGAAGAACGGTGGAAAACCTTCGCGAAATCGCCCACAGAAACGTCTCGGAAGCGTTACGGAAGCGCCTCGGCTTGGATTTTCTTCACGGAAACAATTTTTCTCACTAATTTTAAGTGAATCTCAGATACCAGAAGGGTTGAACGAATTTGTTCTGCCCTCCTTCCCCTATTTATAGGGGAAAAAAGGGAGGTGGTTGCCGCCCAGCTCGCCCAGGCGAGCTGGGTTGCCGCCTTCTGGTGGAACATCTTGGAAGGCCCAAGTGGGCCTGATTGCTATTTGCACACCCATGTTTACTAAATACACCCCCATCTGCCCCTCTTTTGCTGATTCTTTTTCCGTAACATTACAGAACTTTACGAATTACGTAACGATACTTGTTTTTTTCTGTAATGTCACGAAACCTTACGGATTACGCAACTGTCCCCTCTTTGGCCTCTAAAATGTTACGGAACTTTACGGATTGCGCATTAACGCTTCCTTTCGACTCCCGACATGTCACGGAATTTCACGGATTGCCTAACGATGGGTATCAAGTACCTCGAAGTGGTCAAGCGAAGGTCGCATCCCACCAAACAGATGGTCCCCAGACAAAATTAGGGTATGACAGTTTTCAAGACTATTACAGTCTCATTTGCCTTCTAGAGACAATCATATCCATTGGCATGCAGAGACAACCATATCTTTCGCTATTTATCTTTTCTAAGACTATCAGAGTCTTTTGTCGACACTTTGATGTCTCCCTTACTTTGCAAGACTTCAAGGTTTTTTGTTGATATACCCGATGTCTCTTATGCTCTTTCTTTTTTACAAGTTTCACTGATTGGGCTTTCGCTAGTGGCCGGTCAGATGGTGAGTGTTAGACATGTGGCCTCAGAAATCTTAAGAAGGGGTGAATTAATTTCCCACTAGTAACTTTTAACCCCCTTCTAAAAGAAGAGATAGGCTCAGGATGCAGAAGAAGCAGCAATCAATTTAATAATGTTCTTTAAACATACAAGACAAAATTGATTGCAATAAAATGAATGAGATAAGGGAAGAGAGAATGCAATCACAATTTTTATACTGGTTCGGCAAAGTCTGTGCCTACGTCCAGTACTCAAGCAACCCACTTGAGATTTTCCACTCCCTTCATAAAAATTTGTTTAGAAAGTATGAACCACACAGGGACAACTCATCCCTTGTGTTAAGGAATCCTTACAACTTAAGAGACCCTCAGTCCCTTAATCAATCTCTTTGAAAGAGAAAAAAGAAAAAAGAATTCTCTCTTGAAGAAAAGGATATTACAATTGAAGTCCATGGATGAACTCTTAATGGATTTGCAAGTGTTTGCCCAAGAGTTTCTTTTGAGAGAGCATTTGACAATGAAGTTCTCTTGGAATCTCTCTCATTCATTTTGTGCCCCAAGTCACCTATCTATAGGCCTTTGATGACCATTCAAAAATCTCTTGAACAAATGTGACTCTTGTTGGATCGAGTGGCCTCAGAATAATTAAGAAGGGGGGGTTGAATTAATTATTCCTAAAACTTTACCAATTAAAAAATTACTCTTTTAAGGCTTTTACTTAGGTTGTTAAGAGAATATGGAGTAGAAGAGAAACTTAACAGAAAGTAAAAGCAGAAATTAAATGCACAACGGAAAGTAAAAGAGTAGGGAAGAAGGAAACAAACACACAAGGATTTTTATACTGGTTCAGCACAAACCTGTGCCTACCTCCAATCCCCAAGCAACCTGCGGTCCTTGGGATTTCTTTCAACCTTGTAAAAAACCTTTTACAAGCAAAGATCCACAAGGGATGTACCCTCCCTTGTTCTCTTTGAACCTAGTGGATGTACCCTCCACTAGAACTGATCCACAAGAAATGTACCCTCTCTTGTTCTCAGTCAAACCCAAGTAGATGTACCCTCTACTTGTGCCACAAAGGATGTACCCTCCAATGTGTTAAGACAAAGATCTCAGGATGTTACAGAAAGTGTGGACGTAATTTTCTCTAAAACTTAAAAATAAACTATCCTTTTTTATCTATCATAATAATTTAATAAATGATTTTATATCCCAAAAACATTGAATGATAAAATTTTAATAAAAATATAATCATTTTAATAAAATATTTGTATTATTTTTTTAAAAAAAGTATTATTATTAATTTTGAGAAAACCTCCTTATCGTATCAAAGTTCGTTTTCAGCCTAAAATATACATGGGGCAACCCTGTGAAAATATTGATGAATCTAATGTGAAGGTGATGCATACGCGCGGGTAGCAGTATCTAATCAAAGTCAATGAAGTGACTTTGGGGTTAACTTGAAGCAGCAAAAAGAAAGGAATAACAAAGACGGAAGCACTATTTTCTTGACATTTTCAATTATAAACGCACTTCAGGAACCTTCCCAGAACTCTTTGTTGGACCCTTTTCTTCTTGAATTCACACGCGTTGAATTTGTTCAATATTTAATCTAAGTTCATTCATTCGTTATAGGTCTACAATTCAAAGGGCCTCTCATATTCCTCATTCCCATTTCCCATTTGCGTTCTCCGATTCAAATTGTTTCAATATTCTCCTCTTTGTTCATCATCATGCTTTCGTTACGGTTACTTCGCCTTTTCTCTGTTCGTTCTACGTGTAACCAAGCTCCCATTCTGCAGGAAAGCTATAAGGTGTTTTTCGAATTCCCCAATCTAACATTTTCTTTCTGCATTATTTATTTTCTCACTTCTAATGTATTTTGAGTATTTCTTTTACTGTAATATACTAATATTTTATTTCCCACTTTACAACAAGATGTTATGTTTAGGTGTATAAAGAAACTGGCTTACGATCGTTATCTACAGGTATGTCATGTCCAGCTTCATCTTATTAGTTGTTTTATTTCGTGGTCGTTCTTGATTCGCTTTCAACTTGAATTACTATTATTATATAGAGAGAATGACGTGAGATAGCTTGAAATTATTGCAAAACCACAACCTTCAAATGAATTTAAATATGAACTTAATAAAGTAACGCTACGTAGCATTAATATGAAATAATTGTCGTGATTGTCATGTATAGCTTCTAGCTTATTAGCTTACTAGTAACATTAATATATGTCCCTTCGCAGAATCAACTAATGTAATGCTATTAAACTAACTGTTGGCTAAAAATATACTATTAAAAAAACTATAATGTTAAATTTAAGGAAACTACTTATGCATCTTCTAGGTATAATACAGCGTTTGTTTTGTAGCATTAGAGTCAAACAACTCATATCATAGTTTATTTGGTGATATTATATTATGCATTCTATGAACCTATATAATAGGATATTCTTTTGTTACTCTTGATATTGTTACAAATTATTCATTAGCTTCTCGATGATTAATTTTCGGTGATAGTTAAGTATATTTGTAACAAAAAAGGTATATACATATCTTGTATAACAGTATAAGTAATTAATAAAAAGAAATCTTGTTGAAGAAAAACTGACAAGGGTAAAAATTGACGTGCCAGCTCGCAGTGATTACGATTAAGAACCCTATTAGTATACACTACACTCCACGACTGTATTTTTTTTCAAGTGCTCTTTCTGGGAAAAAAATGACAACCCAAATTATAAGTTTGTAACATTTTCTCTGTGGAAATTATGGCCAATCTCTTTAATAATAGAAGAGAAAGAAAGTAAGAAACACATTCTATACGGAAATCTCAATTTTCATTTTCTCTTGTAAATTCAGAAACCCCAACACGCTCTGTCGGTGTAGGTTCGGTGAAAATGAGTTCAAGAGGAAAGCAGGGTGCCATCGTTTCTTACCAAAACGTCGTCGTAATGAGGCACGGCGAGCGCTTCGACAACTTCGAGCCGTCATGGGCGGCGACGGCGGCGCGGCCTTGGGACCCGCCGCTGGCCGAGGCCGGCCGGAAACGGGCGTTCAAAACGGGCCTGAGGCTCCGAGAGAGTGTCGAGTTTCCGATCGGGCGCGTCTTCGTTTCGCCGTTCCTCCGCTGCCTCCAGACCGCCGTGGAACTCGTGGCATCTCTCTCCGATGGTGTTGCCGTTAAGCCTTCCGAAGTCAAGGTCAGATTGTTTTTATTCTCAACTTTTTCTTAGGCAAAATGTCAAAAAGAATGTTGAATACCGAGCAATCCGGACACATCGAAAATCCATAAAACTATTGACAAAAAAAAAAGTTTATTTTTTTTATTCTGAGCTTGATCCAGTTTTTTTTATTTTTATTTCATTTCTTTTTATTATACACCGTGTAAAATTTAATGATTTAAATAATTTCTTAGTCTTTAAGCTTTATAATTCTCTTAAAAAAAATTAGTTTAGTCTCTAATTTTAGTTTGATAAAAGGTGAGAAATTGAAAATTTAACTAAAAATTAGAAGAAAAAGAATGAGAAATTTAAAATTTTAAACTAAAAATAAAAAGAGATTAGAAATAGAAAATTCTAGATAAAAGCAAATTGATAAAAAGATTTAATTGTAACATTCAAAGACTTGTTTGTAACAATTACAATATTGGGGGATTGTAACATGATTCCTAGTTGTAGTTAGTTTAGTATTTCTTGTCTTTCTTTGTCAAGAATAGTTGCAAGTTTGCAATTTTGTTTGATTGTGTAAACTGCAGGTCTCTGTCGAGTATGGATTGTGCGAAATGATGAACAGCAAGGCTATCCGTCCCAATGTTGCCCCCAAAGATGGAAACATGGGGTTTGATGTAGCAGTTTGTGAAGCCATGCTCCCAGCTGAGATAGTGGATAAAAATGTTGAAAGGATGTGTAAAGAGGTATAAAGGACTTCAAATTAAATATAATAATTTTTAAGTATGCATCCATGCTTAACATTTTTTACTCATAAAATTCAGTTGCCCCAGTGGGAAGAATCAGTTCTGCAAGCAGGGGCAAGATATCAGCAGTTAATTAAGGACCTTGCAGATAAATACCCTACTGAGAACTTGCTGCTTGTTACACATGGTAAAAATTTCAATTCATATCCATGTTAGGAAAATCAGTTATATAATGTTGAATTTCTAGGTTTAGATATCTGAAAAAGCACCTTTAGTTGTAGTTTATTATTTTGAATTTAATTTCTCTGCATTGTTAGCTTAAAAAAAATTTACATTGTGGACTAATATGATAATAACTTTTAAAATAGTTATTGTAAAACCAAAGAAACTTATCATACATAACAATTTGTATTAAATGATATTGTAGAAACTCTTTATAATATCGGTGCATCATCTATTTAATTGTATTTTTTTTTTTACCTTTTTTGCACTCATGATCACACTAATAGTCAGCAAAATCAATTTAAAATGAAAGATTTAATTCAATTGGTTGATCAAGTGTATTAGTTGTTGTAAACTCTTGGTATCTGTCTTCGATTCTTACCGATAAAGAACACATGAAACTGTTTTAGTACCTTGGAGAGTTATGTTTGGAGAAGCTACCTTGGATTTGAAGTATTACAGAGTAATTTTCCATGTTGAAATGTAACTAAATTAAACATTTGCAGGGGAAGGAGTCAAGGTAGCTGTTTCTTCATTCAAAAAGGATGCTGAGGTAAATGAAGTCGATTACTGTGGATATGTGGAACTTAGACGTCCCATGTTCATGAAAGATCACACATTTGCCGCTGGAGAGTTCGATTTACTTACAACTAGTGGTCAAACTGGCGTAAGCTATTTCCTACCACGTCCTTTGGGAAGTGACACCAACCAAACTTTACCATGATCAAGCATATACTCGTGATTCTCACTTCAAGTTTGTGAGCTTTATACTTGAGTGGTGTCTGTTTCAAGGTTTATAATTAGGTGAATTAAAAAAAAAACATGTTAATTAGGATTTAACATGTATAGGAACTTTTCAAATGCTAGGAGAAAATGAAAGTGAAAATCTACATGTTCCTGATTCGGATGTCATAATTTCAGAATATTTCCATAGAAAATTAATATATCCTCTCCTTAACATGGAGAATGGAGATTAAAGTCAAGTAAAATATCACAAAACTTTCTTAAAGAACAAATATATAGCCCGTTTGGTTGTAAGTTACACAAGTACTTCGCTTTCGTCAAAGTAATATATAAATAAGTAGGAAATGACGTATTGGCGTGACCAAGTTGGGAAAGTTCAATAATGACCCAAATGCAAGAAACTCGGCTAAATAAAATATAAAATTGAAATAAACCACATTATCTGCTGATAAAAAATCAAATAAACCAAATTATCAAAAAAATAAAAATTAAAAATATAAACCGACATTTCCTTCAAAATAGATTATTTATGTATTGCGGTAAGAAATTACAACTAAATCATTAATAAAACAATTGAAATAGTGATCATAATAATTGAAAATAAAAGGCCCTAAAGATGAACCAGAATTATATGAAGTACATGACGATGAATCAAATCTGCAATATATTTTTCATTTGGTAAGATTTGGGGAGTCTAGAAGATGATGAAGATAGTCATGGGGGTTTATAGTTTCATAACACCTATTCTCCATGCTAACTCACATGTTCTTTTAGTCCTAGTCAGTAGATGTTATATATAAATATTCAATGAAAGAGGTAGGATGCAGTTGCTTCCTCCCAGCAACCAAATATTGTTCTTCTAAAAATCTGAACATTTATTAGTTATATTTTCATTATTTTAATTTATATGAATTTAAATATGATGCAAGCAATACTTGTGGGGAGACCGATATTTTAGCCCTTGTGTACCTCTAGTTAAGGTACATTAGTCCCATCCGATGGACATTTCAAAGGGAATATACGAAATTTTACTTTCTCTTGTTAATCCCAGAAACTCTTTCATGTAAGAAGAATGCACCAAACAGCAAATCAATTGGAAAAATAATCTCTTTTATTGAGGGGTCAAGTTAGATTCCACTTCATGAAACAATGGTACCAATGCGAGTACTAAAAAACGTGCTGACTGACTATATTCAATTAAAAATTAAGTAAATAACAGATGACCCAATGGATAGTTGATGCACCAAATGGGCTAGGTAATGCGAAACCTGGGGGCAAAAACTGAGAAAATCCATCAGTTGAAGTTTCTGACAACCATAATATGATTGCTGACTTGTGCATGAAACCTTCAACACTTCCAAATACCATCCCATGAATGTTTATTATAATTATTGTTGTATCCACCAGGGAACCAACCCACCAGAGGTATCAGCACAAGACATGGCTGAGTCTATTGTCATGAATCATCCATATTCCTATCCAAATAAATAAGCTATTTTATTTCATAGAAGAGCTATTAAAAACCCATGAACAACAATATAAAAAAATGAGAATTAATGTCAGAACTCAGAAGGTCAAGAAAGACTATGTTGTCCTACTCCTAATAAAAGTTGGAAAAGATATTTCTAGAAGGGGATAAAAGGTAATACATTCTTCTATCTGTAGCTCATTAATGACTATGTATGGAATGAGTTCTGATTGAGTTGTAGACATGTCCAAATTATATTTACTAATATCATAGGAGGCGTTTATTTCAAGTCTTGTGTTATATTTCCAGAAATATTATGAGGAGGAATGTTATTTCTGGGTATATTTAAAAATGAGTTTGGTTACATTTTAATATTTATGGGAATATCATTTTCCAATCCCTCCGTGTGGGAATAAAAGTATGGTAAAAATGGAAGTTATAGTATTCCTTGGTATGTAATATTCCCATGTTACATTCCCAGGAATCAACTTTTACTCCGTGAAACAAATGCACTCTTAATAATGATGCATTTGCACAATAAAAGGTGTCAAATGCATTAACACATTAAAGCACATACAAATTTCACGAGATGTCAAAGAAAGGACAGAAGATTCCCCCATATTTTCAAATGTCTAAGCAATTCATCTCCCCCATAACCATTCCACCCTTTAAAAATAAAATGACATTGGTGAAAGATAGTCTCCATCCCAACAGTTCATTATTTGCATTAAATTTTAGGGGTCTTGCTAACAAATGTTAATACAGAACTGACTTAAAAGCATTTAATACCTTTCATTAAATCCTTTTAATTACTTCAAAGTTTATACTTTAAAGAAGAAAATATAAAAAACTGCTGCGATTTCAAGATATTATATTTTTATTTAGTCCTTTCTACTTTCATCTATTATGTTAGGAACTTCTTTCTAAAGTAAGAAAAATAGAACCCACAAGAAAAAAATTGCACACAACAGGGAAAAACTGAAATAACTTTGTTATTGCTGAAAGAGAGAGAACAAACTAAGAGACAACGTATACAAGTATACCTCCAAAGGAGCTTTATCCTTTTACAACTGGCAATAGTCCAGTAACTGTATATTTCAAATCCTCCCCTCTCACTGAAGAGAAGACTCTTATTTATAGGAGTTACAATTCTCCAAATAACAGAACTAACTAACTCTCCTATCCCTCTAAGTGTTTGTTACAACTTTTTGACCCTTTCCTTTTCTTATAATAAACCTGCAAACCCAAACCCTTTCCTGCTACTGTTGCTTGGACTCAGTCCTAACAATACCTCCTCCCTCCGAAACAACCTTGTCCTCAAGGTTGAAATCGGGAAACTGATTTCTGATGATAGAAATGTCTTTCTAGGTAGCTTCTTCTTAAAGTTTGCCTTGCCAATGCACCAAAACTTGAGGGATTTCCGTGCCTTACTCAGTAACTATGCGACTGCCAAGAATTTTGTCAGGTTTGTAGTTCTCAATGGTGCCCTGCAACTCTGCTGGGAGGTCTGTTTCTACAGGGGATTGCCTGCTGCAGCCTTTTTGAGCTAAGAAGCGTGGAAGACAAGATGTATGTGTGCTTGTTCAGGAAGTTGCAATTTGAATGCTACGGCTCCAATTTGTTGAAGAACCAAATAAGGCCCATAGTATTTGGCTGAGAGCTAATGATGTAATTTGGTAGGCATAGAGGTTTGTCTGTGAGGTCTGATCTTTAGATAAACCCAATCTCCTGGCTGAATCTGAGACATTTTCCTACACACATTAGCGTAATGAGCCATCTGATTTTGAGCCTTTTGTAGATGGAACTTTAATTGTTTCAACGCTTCATCTTTGTCCATTAAATCCTAAGCAACAACTTCTACAAGAGTTTCCCCAAGTACAAATTTAGTAAGAGAGGTAATGGTCTACCATATACTACCTCAAAAGGAGAGAAGTGTGCAGCACTTTAGTAGCTAGTATTATACCAGTATTCTGCCCAAGGAATAAAGTCTGCCCAGGATTTTGGCTGTTCTGAACTGAAACATCTGAGATAGGTTTCTAAGGTTCTGTTAAGCACTTTTGTCTGCCCATCTGATTTTGGGTGATAGGTTGTGCTCATCTTTAAAGCAGTTCCCTGCAATCTGAATAATTCTTTCCAAAAATGACTCATAAAAGTAGGGTCCCTGTCACTGACAATAGATATAGGCACCCCATGCAACCGAATTATTTCTTTAACAAAAATTTCAGCTATAGACCTAGCAGACTATGGGTGCTTAATCACAATAAAATGCCCATATTTGCTTAACCTATCCACCACTACTAGTATAGCATCAAACCCTGTTGACTTCGGCAAACCTACAATAAAATCCATGTTGATTTCTTCCCAAATAGCGCTTGGAATTGGCAAAGGTTGCAGTAAACCTGCTAGAGAGGATGCTTGATATTTGCTTCTTTGGTACACATGACACGCAACCACAAACTCTGATTTCTCCCTTCATTCCTATCCAATAAAGCGATTGAGCGATTCTTCGATAAGTTCTGTATATACCCGACTGCCCTCCCATAGGATAACTATGAAATTCCTGTAGTAACTTTGGAATCCACAATGAAGAAGCTCACAGGACCAGCCTCCCTTTGTAGTATAATCTGTCATGCTCCAGGGTGTACTGAGGTTGTGAATCTGGATTCTCCTTCAATTCTTCTCAGATTTTAGCCAACGTGGGATCCTTCTAAACTTCGTCATCAATTTCTGTTGTGTCTTGCTAGAAAGGTCTAGAAATGCCCTGCAATTCTTTGTCTTCATCTCTTCTAGAGATAGAGCATCAGCAACCATGTTTGAAGCCCCCACCTTATACACAATGTCGAACTCATACCAGCAACTTGGCAAGCCAATTTTGTTAGTTCTGAGTTGTAATTCGCTGCTCAAGTAGATATCTCAAACTTTTTTGGTCAGTGTATACAGTAAATTTCTGACCCAGAAGATAAGGCCTCCAATGTTGTATGGCTAAGACGAGCCATCAGTTCCTTTTCATACACAGATTTAGAAAGACTTGAATCTGCCAATGCTTTGCTGAAATAAGCAATTGGCTTTCTGTCTTGTTAGAACAGCTCCAATTCCCCTCCGAGGCATCACATTCTATGGAGAATTGTTTTGAAAAATTAAGCATGGATAGTACTGTTGCTGTGGTAACAGCTTGCTGTAATTGTATGAAAGCCTTATTACTATCCTCATTCCACTTAAGATTTCCTTTGTTTAATAGATCAGTCAATGGGCGGGCTATCTTCCCAGAATTGCAAATGAACCTTCTGTAATAACCCATCAGTCCTAAAAATCCCTGATGATAACATCTCAGCCACCTGAGTTTCTATCTCATTCTTCTGTAAGTGAGGTTAACGATAAGGCCTCACATTAACTGGACCTGTGCCAGACTTAATTGGAATTCAATGATCAACCTCTCTAGACGGTGGTAAACCCTTAGGTTCCTGAAAAATTGTAGCGAGCCCTGTCAGCACCTGCTGCAACAGACTTTCTTGGTTCGTTAAATCAATTTGTTCCACGTGGTTGCTTTCAGTTACCCACAGCATGAACATCATCTCAACCTCCTGGCTAGCTATTTTCTGCTGTGTTCTCAAAATGATCATTGTCTTAGACAAACCAAGAACTCCCTGAATCAACACATTCTGATCTTGATGGACAAAAGACATACTTAGGGTCCTCCAATTCACCTTAATTTCTCCCAATGTTTCCAGTCAAGCAACTCCCAGAATTAGGTCCACTCCTCCCAACTCAAATAGAAAGAAGTCTCCTACCATAGTATAAGCTCCCAACTGTATTTTTAAGTTCTTACAGCATCCTTGAGTGGATTTGTGATTACCATCTCCCAATCTCACTTTGTGGGATCTGTGCTGAGTCCCAATATTTGTTTGTCCCTGTAATTCTCCCCTAAGCTTCATGGTTTGAGGCTGGGGTTAGCCCACCTGCGGAACAAAGGACAAATCCATCCACTGGCAAACCGTCTCCAAAACTTCCTCATCTTCCTCATTCCCATTTTCATTTTCTAATCTTGTAATCTCCCCGTCTTCATTAATCTGCTCATCCTCAGCCAGTATTACAACTCATTTTTTTCAAGACAACGGTGCCCTGGCCCAAAGGCCAAACCACAGTGATAACAGCGCCCTAAGTCCCTTGATTTGACATACTCAGCATAGCGAAGGGTTCGAGATCCTCTGTTTCGCAGTCCCAAGAATCCTGGTTTGGCTACCGAAGGCGTAGAAGACATTTTGCTCTCTCCTTGTAGATTCCGAGTCCCATCAGTGAATGTTCAGGCATTATTGGTACCACCAAACGCCCCTAACCGCGATACAGCTCCGTTGCCGCCTTGATATCTGAAACCCACACTTGTACTCCAACCCTGCAAATTTCCAAAACTTTGAACCTGTTTCATCGAATCTTCAATGTTGTGGGCAACCTCCATGGCTCGCACCAGTTCCTTTGAGTCGTGTGGACAGACTAGACTTTGAATGTCTTGACTCAACCTAGCCAAGAAATACACAAGAACTTGGTCCTCTGCACTTGGTTTGGCTCGAGCAATCAAAAGTTCAAATTCTTGGATGTACTCCTCAACCCCTCCGGTTTGTCTTTAATGTCACCAATCTTTCATATACTATTCCTCACCCATTTCCTCCAAACTGCCACATCAGTGCAGTGCTTCCATGATCTCCAATAAATGTTCTTGGACTTCTGGCACCAGAACTGGAACCAGTGAATAGTGTTACTGATAGAACAGGACCAGAAACAGAGGAAAAGATTATATTATTATGGTGGTGCTTCCAACACCCAAAACAGAATCCAAAGTGAGTTTTGAGGTCTCACCACCCTCCACTTCCTACTCCCCCATTCTAACTTCCCTCTAATTGACTATATATAGTTTCTTAACTAATTAGTAGGATCAGCTACCTTACTATTTGTAGGTTGCCAATCCCTAACAAATTTCTGACCCGAATAACTGGGTTTCTACAGATTATACCCCTGGCTATTACTCAAGGGTAATTTTCCTAAAACTTTGTTCTTATCCTCTACTCTTCGAGCCTTAACCATAGCTTCCATCAAGTTCTTTGGTTCATGAAGCCTTACCTTAGTGCTAATCTCTTCCTTTAATCCCTTGAGGAACACTTCCACCAGAAATGGCTCCTCCAACCCCTTCACCATTCCAACGCACTTCTCAAATTGGCCTATGAATCCTTGCATTGTCTCTTCTTGTTCCAGTGGCAGCAACACTTGAAAAGGATTTCCTAGGCTAGAAGCTTGAAACCTTTAGGTGACAGTAATCTTGAATCCATTCCAAGAGTGGTTTGGATTCCAAGATTCCCACAATTGGAACCAACCCAGAGCTTCCCCATTCATCGTGACCATTACAACCTCCAACTTGTCCTCTTCCCTTACAGTGCGCAACCGGAAATATCTTTCGATCTTTGTCAACCAGCTCATAGGATCATCAGCACCGAATATGGGTATTTCCAAATTCCTCCACCGATTGTCCTCATGTGTCGTAGTGCCCTCATCTCCTCCGCTCGACTCAGCTGTGTGAATGTTCGTAGTGGGAGATTTTTTCTCCCATGCCACCGCCAACCTTTGTATCATCCTGATAACACTAGTAAATCACTGATAAAGAAAATAGAAGAAAACAGAGCCAAACACCAAGAACAGAGAGTAAATCACTAAGAATCTTTATTGCTTATAGAAGAACTCAGAACAGAGAATTACAACTGAAAAAGGTTTAACTGAATCCCAATTCAGTTGAACTTCTGTACCCAACTCTAACTGAACCCCAATTCAGTTAGTCCCAAATCCCAATATGCCAAAAAATTCTTTACCATCAGTTAGAGCTCTTATTTATAGTACTCTTTAACTAACAGAATTTAGTTAGTTATTCCTATTACTGCCAGGCTTCCTAACATACACTTTGGTAATAAGAGGTTTAGACATTCTCTTGACCCTATCAATACTCCCCCCCAAAAAGAACCACCTTGTCCTCAAGGGGAAATTGAGGAAAAACCTCTAAAGTCTGAGTAGCTGACTCCCAAGAGTTCTCACAAGCTGGTAATTGGTTCCATTGAACCAAAACTTCCAACTTTCCCCAAGCATCCTCTCTCCATTGAAGAATTTCAGCCGGCTGAACCTGTAGTTCCATTTCTTCAGAAAGTAAAGGAGGTAGTGGGTGAGGGTGCAGAAGAGGCTTGAGTGACTTTTTCAGCAAAGATACATGAAATATAGGGTGAATTTTAGCATGAGCCGAGAGCTCCAACTTGTATGCTACAGGACCAATCCTTTCCAGAATCTTATAAGGCCCGTAAAATTTAGGGGATAGCTTTGCTACTGGTCTTCTAGCCAAAGAGATCATCTTGTAAGGTTGAAGCTTCAAAAATACCCAATCACCTACCTCAAAGTCAATCTGTCTTCTGTGTTTATTAGCTTGTGCTTTCATCAGATCCTGGGCCTTTAAAAGATTCTGCTTTAACTCTTGTAAGACCACATCTCTGGCTACCAGTAGCTGATTCACTACATCAATCTTGGAAGTAAAAGTGCACCCTTTAATCAAAGTAGGAGGATCTCTTCCATATAAAGCCTTGAATGGTGTCATGCCAACATAAATATTGAAAGTAGTATTGAACCAAAATTCTGCCCAAGACAACCAATCAACCCATTGTTTTGGCTTTGGACCCACAAAACATATGAGATAAGTTTCCAAACTCCTATTAACCACTTTTGTTTGTCCATCGGTTTGAGGATGGTATGCAATGCTATACTTCAATTGTGTTCCTACTAATCTGAACAATTCCTGCCAAAACTGACCGAGAAAAATCTGATCTCTGTCTAAAACTATAGAAGCAGGAAAACCATGGAGTTTGACCACTTCTCTGACAAACACAACAGTCACATCCTTAGCAGAAAAAGGACAACTTAGAGCATAAAAATGAGCATATTTCGTTAACCTGTCTACTACCACAAAGATAGTGTCCTTTCCCCTGGATTTTGCCAAACCTGAAATGAAATCCATGGAGATATCTTGCCACACTTGAGTTGGTATCAACAGTGGCTGTAAAAGACCTCCAGGAGCCAAGGTCGAATGTTTGTATCTCTGGCAAACGTCACAAACCTCCACATACTTTTTCACATAATTCCTCATGCCCTCCCAATAAAAAAAAAAAAACTAGATACCCTTTTGAAAGTTCTGAAGAAACCGGAGTGGCCCCCAGCAACACTATCATGGCATTCAGCTAGAATAAGAGGAATTCTATTTTAAGATTTTGACAACACTAATTTTCCTTTGTACAACAACCTCCCAGCTTGAAATTGGAATCCAGGGTGAAAATTAGGATCCCCAGCCAGATCCTGAATAACCTTCTGCCATTTTGGTTCCTGTTGCACCTCTTGAAACCAATCCTCAGAATCAGCTAACTGTATTACAGAAACAGCAGCATACATAGCCTTTCTGGAGAAAGCATCGGCAACAGGATTTTCCTTGCCTAGCTTGAATTGGATCTCAAAATCAAATCCAATGAGCTTCACAGTCCACTTAAACTGCTCCTCAGTAAAGAGCCTCTGGTCTGTGAGGAATTTCAAACTCCTTTGATCAGTCTTGATAACAAAGTGTCTCCCCATAAGATAGTGTTTCCATTTCTGTACAGCTTGCACAACTGCCATCAACTCCCTTTCATAGATTGACTTCAGCTGTGCTCGAGGGGAGAGTCCTTTGCTCCAAAAAGCCAAAGGCCTGCCCTCTTGCATAAGAACAGCCCCTACTCCTTTACTAGAAGCATCTGTCTCCAGAACAAAGGTTTTTGAAAAATCGAGAACTGCTAATAAAGGCAAACTGACCATGGCAGATTTTAAAGTTTCAAAAGCTAGAGTAGCTTCTGGTGTCCATACAAAGCTATTCTTTTTCAGTAATTCAATCAAAGGCTTTGCTATTTTACCATAGCCTTGGACAAATCTTCTATAGTAGCCTGTCAGTCCTAAAAACCCCCTCAAACTCTTCGAATCTTTAGGAACTGGCCAGGAACTCATTGTTGCCAGCCTGCCACCTTGGATTTATCTGCTGCCACCCCCGAACCAAAAATGATGTGGCCAAGATACTCTAAATTGGGCTTAGCAAAACTGCATTTCTTTATGTTGGCAGTTAAAGAATGAGTCCTTAAAGCTTCTAACACTTGCCTCAAATGATCCACATGAACCAACTCATCCTTGCTATAGATTAGAATGTCATCAAAAAATACCAAGGCAAATTGCCTAAGGAATGGCCTCAATACGTCATTCATAAGGCCTTGAAAAGTTGATGGAGCATTGGTAAGACCAAAAGGCATGACCACAAACTCATAATGCCCCTTATGTGTCCTAAAGGCTGTTTTCTCAATATCTGAATCTTTCATTCTGATTTGGTGATATCCAGCCTTCAAATCCAATTTAGTGAAGATAGTAGCTCCACCAATTTCATCCAAAGGCTCCTCTATTATTGGAATTGGAAATTTATTAGGTATGGTTATCTTGTTTAAAGCTCGATAATCCACACAAAATCTCCAGCCCCCATCTTTCTTTTTGACTAAGATAATAGGGCTAGAATAAGGACTTATGCTAGGCCTTATGACCCCTAATTCCATCATTTCCCTAACCATCCTTTCTATCTCATTTTTCTGATAACGAGGATACTTATAAGGCCTCAGATTGGGAATATAAGCACCTTCTGTTAATTGGATGGCATGATCATGTCCTCTTATTGGAGGTAACCCTTGAGGATCAGCAAAAACATCCGCAAATTCTGCTAACAAATCCAGAGCAGCTGCAGGAATTTCCACTTTTTCAATGGCAGCCTTAGTAGAAGATTCACAATGAATCATTAATCCTTCTCCTTCCCCCTTCAGAATCTGCATCAAAGCCCCTAAAGAAAGTGCAGTTCTTGTCAATGCAGGATTTCCAGAAATCTTAATCAATTTGCCTCCCTGTTTGACAGTAAGTTCCAGCTTGCCAAAATCAGCCTTGATTTCCCCCAAACCAGCTAACCAATCCAACCCCAAAACAATATCCACCCCTTTCAAAGTAAACAAATAGAAATCTTGTTTAATTTCGAGTTGCTGCAATTGGAACTTTAAATTGGGACACTTTCCTTTGCACCTCACTTTATGGTCATCTCCCACCTCCACAAGGTAAGAAAGAGTATCTTGAACTCTCAAGTTCAGTTTATCCACCAATTCTGTAGCTATAAAATTGTGGGAAGCCCCACAATCCAACAATATCACAATAGAATGGTCCTGTAATAAACCCTCCACTTTCCAGGATTTTGAAGTGGTAAATCCAGACATAGAGCATAATGATAATTGCAAGGATTTAAAAGTTTGCAAACTGTCTTCTGGTTCCTCTTCCTCTACCTCTTCTTCTTCTGCTTCTAGTATTATCATTTTGAATTGCCTATTTTTGCATCTGTGTTCTCTAGTAAATGGCCCATCACATCTAAAACATAGTCCCTTTTCTTTTTTCTCCCTCATTTCTGCCCCAGTTAAATGCTTAAATTCTCCACTCCTATTCCTCCCACTTTCTACAATTTTGCTTTGTCCTGTACCACTCCCTGTACTACTCACAGCAGAAACTTCATTCTTCTTATCATTTCCCAATTTAGACTCCAAAGTAACAGTTTTAGTGTAGGGACTACTTCTAGAATAACTAGAAGTTCTAGCATAGCCATAACTATTCCTCTTATTAAGCAACACATTCTTTTGTTCTATCAATAAATCTTTTTGAATGATTTCCAATAAAGAATGTAAATCATACAATTTTACCTCTACTTGCAACTCTTCCTTAAGGCCATTCAGAAAAATTCCTCTAACGAATTCTTGATCAATAGTCCTCAATGCTCCCACATACTTCTCAAAATCTTCCACAAATTCCTCCACAGTGCCTGTTTGCTTGAGAAATAGCAATTGTTCAAACGGATTTTGAATCATGGAAGGTTGAAATCTCCTCACAACAGCAAGTTTGAACCTCTCCCAATTTGGATTTGGATTGCACCTCTCCTACCCACCATTGATACCAACTCAAATCTTTTCCCTCCAAAGCCATCACTGTCGCTTGCATCTTTTCATCTTCAATGACATCTTTCAACAGAAAATATCTCTCCAATCGATGCGTCCAGCCAAACAAATCTTCTCCAGCAAAAATTGGAATCTCCAGCTTGCGCCACTTCTCCCTTCGATTCGTATCCTCAAGATGACCACCACTGCTGCCAATTCCTTCAAGAATTGGACCTCCCTCACGATCACAATCTCGATTTTGGCCAAATCGCTCTACAATCTCTGTGATTTGTTCCTCGTGTTTCTTCGCCAGAGCTTCAACAAGCTCCAATCGAATCCTCATCACACCCAAGACAAAATACGAAGTGAGTTTCAAGGTCTCACCACCCTCCACTTCCTACTCTCACATTCTAATTTCCCTCTAATTGACTATTTATAGTTTCTTAACTAACTAAGAGTTAGTTCTAACTATCTAACAATTAGTTATTAGTTAGTTATCCTAGCTGTCCTAACTAACTGACAGCTAACATACACCTTTCCCCCTTCTATCAGTTACCCTCCATGTTGATGACGCCAATTTTAGCTTATCTGAAGGCTCGATCTTCTGTACTTCAAAGAATTTTTCCTGTCTCGCCAACCATCCAAGTGGGTCATTACCTTCAAAAGCAGGTAATTCAACCTTCTTGACCCAAGAACGAAGAGGAAAATTTTTTTCTTCCTTGGATTCTCCAATCTCCTCCAATTCTTCCACTGGTTTCTCATTTTTATTCACAGAATTGTCCTCCTCAATATATGATGACTTCTTGTTTTTCATCTGTAACAGAAAATCTTTGATGTAGTTCATATCAAACTTTAATTCCACCAGTTGCAGTCCTTGCTCACTGACAGCTTTTTCTCCAATGCTCCAACCCAATTGATGATCCGGCAAGTCAGACCAACTTGTTAGGAACTTCTTTCTAAAGTAGGAAAAATAGAACCCACAACGGAAAAATTGCACACAACAGGGAAAAAAATGAATAGCTTTCTTATTGTTGAAAGAGAGAGAACAAACCAAGAGCCAAGGTATACGAGTATGCATCCAAAGGAGCTTTCTCCTTTTACACTGGCAATAGTCCAGTAACTGTATATTTCAAATCCTCCCCTCTCACTGAAGACTCTTATTTCTAGGAGTTACGATTCTCCAAATAACAGAACTAACTAACTCTCCTATCCCTCTAAGTGTTTGTTACAATTTTTTGACCCTTTCATTTTCCTGTAAAAACCTGCAAACCCAAACCCTTTCCTGCTACAGATTGTTGCTGGGACTCAATCCTAACATAGTAATTCATACCCTTAGAAAATTTGTTAGCAAATTCAAAATTCTTTGTAACAGAAACACCAACCTTTATTTTTCTTCCTTTTGCAGAGTTAAACAATATTTTAAAACTTACACAGAAGCTGTATTTTACACTATTCAATTTGGAGATATATTTTCTTTATATAAACTAAAAAGTAAAAACATATGCTTACTTATTCTGCGTTCGTGGACGTAATCCAAGTTTTGCTCTTAAATTTGCTCCTGCTTTCATGAGATCTTCCACCTATATGCAATAATATAATGTACATGAAAACCAACATGAAGGGAAGCAGATCCCACAATTAGGTGAAAAGAACATCAATAGTTCTCCTGACATCTATAATAACAAAACATTCCACCAGTCATTTTCACATCTTCTATTGCAAGTTTCCAACAACAAAACCATCTTCAAAATAAAAAAATGGTAAACAGCAAAGTACAAAATGCAATCTTATGATAAAAACTTCCAATTTAACTTCTTTCATATCAATCATAATCATCTGTAGTATCATACATTTCAAACAGCCAAGTAACAACTATTGGGTTATGGATATGATACTTAGGTGCCCAGAGGGCAAAGGTACCAAACTACCAATTACTAGTATAAAGGTTTATGCACTACATAAGGTTTGCCCACAACAAAATGAAAACAGAAACTCTGCATTGACACAAGAAAGTAAAGAAAATATAACATCATATCTCCATAGTACCATGAAAGTTGCAGAAAGAAAAAAATGAGGAAATGTTCAATGTTGGATGCAGAATTGATCAACTAATTAAGAACTCAAATTTAGTTTATTATAAGAAAAAGAACATAATTAATAAATACAAGTTAGCATAGTTGAAAAAGAGAACTGTGGAATTAAACTAAAAAATAATGAACTATATGATATGGCTAATGAAACACCAAAAAACAAGTTTACAGCATTTTGTCATGCACCAAATGCACAGCTTTGCCATGTGAATGTTGAATCTGTCAGATTCATGTTTTAGAAACATTACACCACCCAAACAGATGTATCAAGAAGCCTCTAAAGATTGGATTCAGATACAGGAAAGTATAAGTACACTTCAATGAGAAAAACAGAAAGTGACTGTCTCAGTAATGACATAATCCAGACAGTGGGCTCCCACAAATTTTGCCTCTAGTCTCTACTCTCTACTTTATATATTCTGAATAGTTTGTCTTTTCTCACTACCATTATGTGTTTTATACTTTATTCTCTAAACTGCACCCTGATTTTAAAGAAGTTTATTGCATGAAAAAGCATAAGTGTTTAACTGTTTAGGTGACATAGCAACTAAAATGCTTTTGATACCTTACATCAACAGAATCCAACCCTCTTGCTTCATGTTATTTTTTGCATTTCAATAAAATTCATCAATACCTTTACATTCATGGGAAAAACATAATCCCAGTTGGCATACTTCCAGCATGATCTAAGTTGTAGCTTTATGTGCAAGTGGATATCCTTCAGTGTTATTAAATAGCAACCATGGCGCCGCCATGGCAGAATGCTGTGGCGGATTTTTTGCCAACTGCCATAGGCAATTTGTGAAGGGAGGCCCACCACGGTGGCACCATAACGCACAATGACATGTTAATATGGCAGAATTTCGGCCTTCTGCCATGTTCTACCATCCACTATTGATAACACTGATATCCTTAACCCTACCTCTAACTTTTTGTCAGTACTCACTACACATGCCTAACACATTGTCACAATACTTTCATATTAAAAGTAAGACATAGAAAAACTTTGGTTTCTTGCTTATTATGTCTACACAGTATTTAAGTCATTAACACTTTGATAAAAAAAAAAAATACCAAGGACATCATATTGGTGCTTCTTTCTCCCTTACTTAACAACCTAAGGAATACAAAGAACTGAAATATATCTGAAACTATGACTCTATATTGTGTAAACTGCAAAGATTCATTTAGAATTGACAAGTAATTCAATCTCATGTGAATTTAGTCATAATGAATTAATGATAGCTCTGTTCACCACTTCACCTAAAATATTTCTTTTCACTGTTCAACCGCATGAACTCTGCACAAAAAGATCAACAGCAGTTCAATTGGGCCTCACTTATTCAACGAGATACTAGAATATATTCAACTAAGCCAACTTAACCATCTTGGTCATTTTGCATATTTTATTAAAAATCATATCATTTGTCAACAATTTTGCAAGTGGTGTTACTCATAAAAGAATCAGGCAATTAATCAAGAGCTGGATTAGCATAACTGGACTGCCATGGAAGCCATGGTAGAACAATGCACTGTCATGAATCACAGCAAACAAAATATGACCAAACATTAATAAGAGGCAACATCACATGTGCAAGGCATTTTCAGTAGTTTAAAAAAAAAAAATTTCTCTTTGACCAATGATTTAAACAATGGAACTAGCAATGTCTCCCAGTTCAACCTCAAAATAACCAAAACACAATAGTTTTTTCCAACTTTAACTGTATACAGGATTGTCCTCTTTCAAGCTCAAACTTCCTTGGTAACTTAAACTACTGTCTTCTCCAAAGAAACCAATAAGCTATAAAACATTATGCAGGATTTCTCCACTATAAAGACATTTCGTCCACACACAACTTCAGTCTACAAGCTACAAACCCTCTGTTGACATCTCACTCACAACATGAAATCCACTGCCTAATACACAACTTTCAAGAACTCAAATGACAATTCACATTGCTCAACCTCCCTTGTTAACTCTTTTTTTTTTTAATTGACAAATATTAATTGTTAGTTTTATTAGCAGCGGAATTCTAACCCACGACCTCTTCCCACCTCCCTTCTCCCTTCTCCCTTCTCCCTTCACCACTAACCCAACCTTATAATTTATAACCGCTTCCCTTGTTAACTTGAATAGCTTAGAAACAGAACTTCCTGCCATCACCAACCAATAAACCAAAAACAAATCAAAACCCATTTCAGAATTCACTCTTCATAATCACATAACACCATCCATTTCTTTCCCCACTAAAAACTATATTTTCATCCACACCCACCCTCACACCCCAAGCAACAAATTTATTTTTAATTCAATGCCCAAATAAATAAATAAATATGTATTCATCCCGAAAGAGATCACAGACATAAAGAGAGTTAGAAAACAGAAAATGGAATGAAGATGAGAGCAGTAGTACCCTGTGGATGCCGTTAGCTTGGAGGAGTAGAACGGAGGCGGAGGCGGCGCTGCTGACGAAGAGGGAAGCTACAACGAAGGCTTTGAAAGGCATGAGGCGCGAATCGCCTCCGTGCCCTTTGGCGAAGGTACGAATTCCCAATCCCATTTGAGCAGCGCTGGCCACTCCCCACCACCATTTGTTGCCACCGTCACTGTTGCCACTGCCTGCGGCTTCCTCCATCTTCATATTCTCTTATGATTCTGGGTTCACTAAATCACCAGCGAGGGCTTCTAATTCTATCTACCTTGGCGACATTTACCGGCGGCACCAATCGGAGTTTTTCACCACTTTAGCAAAGCTTAAGCTTGTTGAGATTATTATATTATTACATATTTTCTTTAAAAATACTTAAATGTATTATTAATTAAACACAATAAATTATAACATTATTAATTATTTGAAAGTATTAAAAAATGGAAAGAAAAAAAAAACAGGATCAAAATTCGGGTTTGTATTCTTAACCTGATTTTGACAAAAAAAAAAAAAACAAGGGAGGGGACTGAGATTCAGTGTGTCTGTAACAAATTCTCACCCTGAATAACAAAAATGTCTAATTAGGTAAATAAAATAAAAATCTCGAAGACCTTTCTTGAATAGTTAGAGAGCCTAATGAAAACACAAAAATTACTTTTTAATAAAGTGTGAATTTTAGAAAATAAGGTCACCGGTATTTTGGAACTTCTTAGATCCAAAGACCAATAAATTCGTTTTTCTACTAACGATCTCGACAAAATAACAACACAACTATCTAAATTATCTTTAGGAAAGAGTACTAATCAATCCTCAAAAAAATTTGTGTTGGAAAAACCAAGAAAATGAGAACTATACCCTTTACAGAAACTTCACAAACAGTTTGAGGACACAACCCTGTAACCAAATCTATAAACCAACATCTTGGAATCATAGATATATTCTTTAGGAGAACAAACTTCCGAACCAGATAACTAGAACAAATAGTAGACATAGAATCCAATATTGATATTGAGTCAAATTCTAGGATAGACTCTCTGAATCCTAGACAATTATACAACCTAAACTGGCTAAGTTCTGATAGAACCAGTTTATACAGATACAGAAGAATGGATGACTTCCATCTTCCTGATGGGAGACAAAGAGGTATCGAGTCGAAAAATGCTAAATACAAAATTAAAAATAAAGAAAGAAAAATAAGAGGATAAAAGTAAAGCAAATAAAAATGAAGTATAATATAATTCAGGTAAGGTGGCAGAGCCTCCTAGTTAGAGTATATTATATTTCAAAGCAAATATCAGAGTAGGCAAAAGGAAGGATCAAATTTAGATGGATAGAAGGCACTCCTCAAGTGGACATTATAAGTTATTTCATTTAAGAAAAATATAGAATATGATGAATCTCGAACTTTTTTTTAATAAAAGAAAAACCTTATAGGTTTTCTGGATATTAAGCCTAATATTGAAGATCACTAACAGCCCACACTCTTTGGGTCTTACAAAGATCTTACTTTGAGTTTTCTAACATGTCTTTCTTTGTTGAGAGTAGGTTTTCTAGTATTAGAGGCTCTAATTGAATACCTACGAGTTGGATTCTTCTTTCTACAGGGGTGTCTACTAGGCGGTCTGTACTGAGGCATTTTCCTTCTAATTACTTTGTGGTATTGTTGTGGAGTGTAAATCTATTTACACATTTATGAATCAGCCATTTTTATCTGTTTGTTAATGGCTATGTTGGTACATGTATCTTCCCTTACTTTCATTATGTGTTGGATTCTAATAGTCAGATTGTTCATGACTGTGTCAATTTGGTCGTCATTCCAACTGTCTCTGATTTTTTGTCCTAATTTACCTGGGAGTTTTAGGAATAATTTTTCTCCCAAATTGTGACTAATTGAGGAAATTGTGTTTGTTTTTATTAAATGGGAAAAAATCTTGAAATTATTAAGAGGGTTTTGTTTTAGATACTCAATTTTTTTTAGGATAGTTACTCAATTACTATCTTGTAGTTATAATTTTTTTCTCTATATTAAAAATATCCCCTTTACTTCTTAGCTTATCCAGTTTTGATCTCCAAATTTTACTTAATATGTAATTTCGGTCTCATTATAACACATTTAGTTCATTACTTTAAAAAAAAACTCACAATTTTGATCTAATTTTTAATTTTGTCTACTTTTTATTTTTATTTTTATTCAATTGAATCTTAAATCTAACATATACATTTAAGGTATCATCAATAAATGATTCAATTAATAAAATATGAGAAATAAAATAAATAAATAAATGTAGACAAAATAAATAAAGGAATCTTCCTAGGGTATTTTGATACATCTAAATCCTATAAAGTTTTCAATACATGGACTTTAGTTGTAGAAGAATCCATCCATGTTAAATTTCAATACATGGACTTTACGTTCGATAGAAAGCTATCAAATCTTAAGGATGATCTTGCAAATATGCAGATTGGTCCATCTATTGCACCTAATTTATCTCTACAAATTCAAATTCAAATTCAAGTGAAATTTGAATAAAAATTCAAATTTCCCTCCAATTTTGTGTGACACTTAGGCTATAAATAGAGGTCATGTATTTGCATTTTGCAACTTTGATTTTTGAGAAATTAGACTTCAAAGTTTAGACCTCATTCTCCCTCTTCTCTCTCTCTCAAAATTTTGTTCTCCTTTCTCCTTCTCCCTCCACTCATCTTCTCCTACCTTCAAGCTCTTATCCATGCTTTCTAGGGTGGTGAGCTTGTTCTTGACTCATCTTCTCCTTGAAGTGGCGTCTCCAATCACCTTTCCTCCTTCTCCATTCCATTGTCATTGATCTTCAAGAAGCAAATGACTCCATTGATGAAGAAGATCCAAGGCCTACAAGCTCTACATGGAGCTACATTAGCTAGTGGATCTAGAGTTTGGAGCATCATCTCAAAAAACTCAGGGGGAGCAAGATCAAGCCAAGCCAAAACTCTCTACTCAGTTTGAACCTAGCCAACCTATACTTAAACTACCAATCAAAAGAAAATACCCACCTCCACCATCATATGACCCTAAACCCTCAGATCAAACCAAGAAACCCAAAAAATAACCACTATTTGACCCTAAACCTATAGATCCTAGAATAACCCAAAAGAGGAAGGAACCAAACTCTAAGTTTGAATCTGAATCTCAGCCCCCACCAAAGAGACCAACCATAAAAGTCAAACACCCTTAACCTCAACTGCACCTATCTCACCACCCAAAACAGCCTCACCATCCAACACACAAGAATTTGATCTTGAGATTCTTGATACCCAACTCCTCAACCCTCACCCTCTTTAGCACTTCCTCCACAAACTCCCTAAGATTGACCTAAATCGGCTTGTTCCCCAATGAACAAGTGCTCGCCCCCCATTGTAGTTACTTTTTGTGCATTTATGTCTCAAGGAAATTTCAATGGGGGTTTACCGAAAAGTGCACCGGATCGTCAAGTATTTAAAATGAAAATGGATGAATCTGAGTATCGAACACAGAGATCTAATGTTAGCCTGAATTAAGTTCAGAATCAAAGTATTGTTGAGAGAACATGTATAAGTGATAATTTTAAACAGAATTTAAATTAAACTTGTAAGCTAAAAACTATTGAATGAAAAGTAGATAAAATGACAGTAGTAGGTAGATATGTTGGGTATTTCTAACAAACAAGCTGATGCATGGAAATATATTTCTCTAATCAATCATGCTCTTGTGTTCTATGCTGTAAATCACTAAACCTTTAATCCCTTGTCAGGCTGAATATCCAAGCTTCGTCCGCAGATCCCTCATGTAAGACTACACCTGATTTAGACAACCCTCTTAGGTTTAGACTAACTTAAACTGAGTTTTGTCCGCAAATCCCTCATGTAAGACTAGACTCAACTCAAGTAGCTTATGGAAGTTTAGCCTAATTTAGCCTAAGCTTCGTCCGCAGATCCCTCATGTAAGACTAGGCCTAAACTAAACAACATTATTGTAACAACATAATTAAAACCAAAACTTAACCTACAGATCCCTCATGTAAGATTAAGTTTCGATCCTGCTTCAATCAAGTTCTAAGGCAACAGTACATTTCCCAATGCTAAAGTCACCTAACTGTGCACACAAATGGGTTATCAGACCAAAAGCATACAAACATTAAGCATTGAATGAAGCATTGAACATAGAAAACATAATAAATTAGATATTAGGTATTTACATCAGTTGTTCATTAGAAATCCCCAACTAGGGTGTTTAGCCAGCCATTACAAACCCTAACAATAAATGAGATTAAAAGTAGAGAATGCTTATTTCTAACACAAGAAGGGGGATTCCTCCTCCTCTTCTCAGCATCTCACACTCACTCTCTACTCAATAATCTCTCTCAAATGACAAAACCTAGGCTTCAATGCACAAGCTACTCCCCTTTTCTGCTTCTAGGGCTCTTTTCCCCAAATAAGCCTGTGGCTGCTCCGGAATTCTGTGCCCTGGCCATTCTGTACAATTGTGTAGAAGTTGTCATCAAAGGTGTACCCTAATTCTGCACAAGACAGGCTTTAAATAGGCTCTGAAATCGTGACACTGCGCTTAGCGCCACCTTCGCGCTTAGCACAGGTAAGTGGAATTGAGCTTAGCGCCAATCTCGCGCTTAGCCTGGCTAAAGGCACCTGCTGCGCTTAGCGCACTGATCTCGCGCTTAGCGCACGACTTTGATGCTGATGCTCTGCCAGATTCTACTTTGCGCTAAGCGCACTGAAGCTGCGCTTAGCGGTGGATATGCGCTTAGCCCAACTGCTGAGCTTAGCCCCAACTGCTACTTTTTGCAATTCAAAACTTAGCCTCTTTTTCACCTGAAAATGCACAGATTTCATCATTAAATTCAATGGAAATGTTCTAGAGACAATGTTAACCATAAAACAAGATTTATTTACAAAATTTACTCCAAAATGACCATAAATTGGAGAACTATACAGGCTTTGGAAAATGATTTCTATACAAAAGTTAGTCGTATAAAGCGACTAACAACAAGGAAGAATTTGTTGCATTGGCTAAGGCAAAAAAGAAATCCTTGGTAGAGTCTAGAAAGAAGGCCAAGCTAGACAAGACTCTTGACTAGAAGGATGATATAGAAGAAGAAGTTGGCTTCATTGCCTATGTGGAAGTTTTTTCTAGGGAAGAGCATAAGAAAAAGTTGGATGAAGATGCAAGGTTGGGTGCCTTGGTAGGAAAGGTTTCTAAAGAAATTCCAAAAGTTGTTATTTTAGAGTCTTTGAAGACCTTGTCTATTGAGGAGGTTCATAAGAAAGCGGCAAACAAGGCCATCATGGTTGATGGTGAGCTAGTGTTTGAGGAAGTGATTGATGAATCAACCCTGGCACAATTTGAACTTAAAGCTAAGCAAGCTAAATGAGAGAATTCAGTCTGTTGTTAAGCATGGAGCTAAATTGATTTTTGCAGATGTTGTTGCAAGGCAAGTAGAAGTTGAAATGGATATCATTCTTGAAGACTTGGACCCAGAAAAGAAAAAAGCTCTTGAAGAAGCTATGGTCTGGTCTATTATAGAAGCTTCCCTCAATGAAATTGAGGATAGCATCATTGAGACAAACCTTGGTGTTGCACCTGTTAGACCCATACCATTGTCTAAAACTGATGAAAGGGTCATTGAAGTTGTACTATTTGAATCCATGGATAAAGATAGGATCAAAAATTTTTAAACTAATTATGGACCACCAACATTTGATAATGTAGAAGAAGTACAAGCTAGGTAGGAATGAAGGACACTATTGTACACAACTAAAAAAACTATCAGACTAACAAATGTCTTTGCTAAACTCGATTGTAGTCCGATGAGACAAGATCAACAACATGCCATTAAGTGGTTACTTCCCTCAAGATCTTTACCTCCACCATCACCTCTAAGAGTTGTTCCTATTGAGCCTGATGTGAATGTCAGATACTACCCTTGCTTTAAAGGATATAAAGTGTTGGAGTGGCACACTTGCAACAGAGTTTGGAAAGAAAATGTGGATATTGGGACTCACTCTTCATCCAGAGATGCAACAATTGGAGTTAGAAAAACTCAATCTCACCAAGCTCTGGAAGACAGGTTTTCTATGTATTAATCCTTTCTCTTATCCATCTTGGGATACCTTTCCCGAAGAAGAAGTTTATGACTTTAGCGTTTATGGCAATAGGCAACCAATAATTAGAAGTGTAAGCATATCGGACCCAATTCGCAAACCCACCCAATCCAACCTAGTTTGATTTTTGTGGGTTAGATTGGGTTATTAGATTGGATTGGTTTTAGTTTCATAAACCTGATTACAATTTGATTGGGTGATGGGTTTGGAGTTGTGGACTTGACCAAGACCCAACCTAACCGGCATACAATTAAAATTACTAATATAAAACCCTAAACTAAGCACACCCCATTATCATGATAATACATTATTTATCTTAAGATAATCCATTATTTGAGTTTATCTTTTTATGTTTAAGGTAATAACATTGTTTTATGAATAGCACTGCGAGTATATATTGTTAGAGATAGGGGAGCAACATGAAGAACAAGACTAAGAAGCCTTTTGACTTTTACATGCCCAACTCCTTATTGAGTGGGATTTATATTGCTTGTTGCTTATTATCCTTAGTCTATTTGTGTGTACATCATGCATCATCATATATAAGTAGGAAGATAGGTTCCTATATGTCATGAAATTGGATTTAAAGTGAGACTGAAAAGTAATCTTAGAATTTGAACTAAATGATTTTACTCTTTATGTTACATTGCTAGGAATAAAGCATACCATTTTGATAGCAAAAGGCACAGAAATATGATTATAATGCTAGGGTATTTACTGCATATGCGAGGGATCAATATTTAGTAAATATTCTTAGGTCCCAAGTGCAAGGGATCAATTTGGGATAACTTAATGTGTGTGTCAATAATATTAGAAAATGATTCATATGTGTTAATCTTATTAGGATACTAAGGGTATGAACGATGAAATCCAATCTTATTGTTTCTTGAATTAATTAAATTTGTTATTATTGTTTCCATAGTTTTACGTATTTCCAACGCACTAAATTTCGTTATTTTCCATAATTAGGGAAGAACACTTTAATCGATTAATTGGAAAATGTAATTGATTACTTTCACGTAATAATCGATTGTAGGCGATTATAACTATTTTCTCTATATATACCTACCTTTGTTCTCACTTTCAACAATTGTTAGAACGAAATTTTACAACTCACAAACCTTAGTTTTCGTTTCTTAAGCAAAGTTTCTCTAAAGGTTATGTGATTAGTGAGTTGTAAAAACACTTGAGATCAAGAGAGGTCCATTCAATCAAGTCTTTTGTTGTTCTTGCATTTGAATGTAAAGGTTGTATCTCTCCTTGATTCTGTTTGATATACTTTTTGCACATTGTTAATGCATGTGCAAGAGTTTTACTACATGCTAGAATAGGTGTGTCTAGTTTGAAGCTAAGAGTATGTTTCCCTTAGGCTTAGATTCACTAAAGACCCTTGGGTTGGGTGCCTAAGTTTCATTTTCTAGGTAGAATTTGAAATTGGTTGTGATTGCTTGTAAAACTCACATGCATAGTGAAAATCTAATTTAGGTTGAACTAGATAACTGGATTAACTTCTCTAGAAATAGAGAGTGAACTAGTATAAATCTTGTTCTCTATCTTCTTTTTAACTCTCATCTCTCTCTATGATATTCTTTATCAATTTGCTAAGTTTCAAAGATATTTCAAAATGATGCACTTTAACAAAAGGGTACTATGTCCGGGTGATTGATTCAATATTGTTTTAAAAAGAAAGTTGTGATACAATTCTTTGGGCAACACGAGTTTTAAAATTATTTTTGACGATTTGATTTTACACCAATTCACCCCCCCTCTTGGTCTGGTTAGTCCCATTGTTTTTTTTTTCAATTGGTATAAGAGCCACATCTTGAAAGTTAATCAAGATAACTATTTTCTTTAAATATAGGCCATAAACAAATCACTTTCAAAGAGAGTGCCTCTCTCAATCAACCACCACTGTTTGAGGGAAAGCATTTAATATTTTGATAAAATAGAAGAGTGAATAGGCATTTTGGTCCTTGTCTTTGTAGCCATTTTTCAAATTAGTCTCTATCTTATTGAAATGTAAAAAATAGTCTCTATCTTTACATCCGTTATGCAAATAAGTCTTTACCGTTAAAATCCAATTTCCACTGTTAGTCATATGTCTATGTGACAAGTCTTTGTCCATGTAAGCACCCATGTGGCAAGGACCCTCTTCTTCCTTGGCTTCGGTACCCTTCAATCCCCTCCCTCTCTCTCTTCCTCTGTTTTCCACTTAACTTTTTTGTATACTCACTCATTATTCCCAACTTTACTTGTAACAGTGCGATCTGAAAGGTGAAGGACACTCTTCCACCCAAAAGCCAGAATGGCCTGGCTTTTTCCAAATTTCCTTGCATGGCTTTTTCAGAGACAACTGGTGTGCATGGCTTTTTCCAAATTTCCTTGAACCCTGTCGGCTTTAGAATCAAATCGATGAATGGTAGTACCTCCTAGGCTAGCTAGCAACAAGTAGGGCAAAACAATTCTTAATTATGTTCGGTGTTATTATGTTAATAAAAAGTGACTCCAACATTATGTTAAGGAATAGAAAAACACGACTTTAAAAGTTCTTGAGAATGTAACAAAAGACAGGGAGCTACTTGATATGCTTAATTCATGGAAACTAATTGTGAAAAGCTAATCTTAGCAACATTTAGATTGAATCTTTCACACTTATATAGCATATATGTATTTTCATTTAGCAGTTTGCAATTGATATTGTAGTTGCAACGTCAAGATATAACATTTTATCGTAATTACTTGTAATATAAATGTTTTTTGGCTCACTGTAACATAATTGCAATGGTGACTGCAATTTAAAATCATTTCACTAGTGCATGATTAAACTTGTTGTGTGCTTCTATTTGATTCCTACATGGATACTAATACTGTCATGCCATATGAATACGAGGGAATGACAAATGAGATATTTACATGATGATCATATAATTGGTGCCATGAAGAAAGATGGAAATGCAATGTTCTTATTAGTCAACAAACAACAAAAGTGGAAAGTTAGCTGACTGGTTATGTTTCTTTTGTCAGTTTCTTCAAGATATTCTTTCTTCTTAGTATTATATTTGTGACTTTTTCTTTGCATCTTCATTCACCCTGCTTTCTATTAACAACATAACATCCAAATATGCCTTTCAGCAGCCAGATTTGCCCTACCTTTAAACCTTTGTTTCATTTAGCCTTTTCCAAATTTCTTTAATTTCGTTCACAAATTCTGTGCAACAGGGGGAATGCATGCATATGCATCTATATACATCTTTCAATCGTTGTTCTTTATTCTTGACTTCAAATTTAAATACATAGTTCATGTGTGTTATATATATAAAGTTATAGACAAGTTAGAAAACTTAAACAGTTTAAGGGCACAAGTATTTTTAATTAATTAATGATCGAGCTTCATTTGGAGGGCATAGTTCTGTATTGCTAGCATTCAAGTATGTTGTCTCGGTTGCTGCATCAATACAAAGAATGTGAAAGCTTCCTTCATGGCAATATTAATGTGGAAGTTTACAAGAGGATGGAACCCAACTATATCACATATTTTTTGTTGAAATTATTGGGAATAGGTATAAAGGGAGAAAAAGGAATACTCAATAATAAAATTGCATTGATGTTGTTATTAAGCATGTGATACAGGAGATTAAAGCACTAGCTTTATTTATTTATGCTAATATATAGAACATTCTTAACCGTGATTAAACAAGGAAAACAAAACAAGAAATATAAAGAAATGTGGAGACTATTTTGGGAGATAATCTAGGATACTCTGAAAAGTTAGCTATGCTTAAAGTGCTGAAACATGAAGATGGAGAAAAAGGGTTCTGAGAAAGCTTAAAAATATCCATCTTTTTAACTACCCACATCATAATAAAACTCCATAAAAATGCTTGCCACAAAAAGTTCATTTTTTTTCAAAAAAAAAAAAAACTCATGATTTTAATTTTGAAGTAAACCTAGAATCACAATAAACTTATTGCGGATTCAGAAGGAAGCTCGAGAAATAGAGAGAAGACTCACATAGCAGGAAAAGACTCAAATAGAGCATTTGAGAGAGGGTGGCATGACACTAGGCTATTTTTTAGAGTCACAATGAAGAAGGAGAGAAAATAGAGAGGGTGGCACGCACCTCTAATGCCGCGTTTGAGGACAGCCCAACAACCACACTTCTTCTTCTCGTTCTCCATGCTCACAACAATAACTTTCATATTCATGGGCTCCTTCCAGTGAGTGAGAAGAACAACAAGTCAACCATGGCTGGTTGAGAAAGAATAAGAAGAGAGAGTGACGAGAGAGAGAAGAGGAAGCAAAGTTGGATAGTCTACGTGGCACTAAGATTGCCAACAATGCACCTCACTAACGGCGTTACTTTCGAATTTAACGACAAGGACTATTTTGAAACACTTATGCAAAGATAGGGACTATTTTTTACATTTCAAAAGGATAGGGACTAATTTGCAAAATGGCTACAAAGACAGGGACCAAAATGCCTATTCACTCCAAAATAGAATGAAAATCTTTATTCAATCAATTGATTTTGGTGCATGGAATGCTATTGTTAAAGGACCCTTTACACCAACTAAATAAGTTATTGGTGAATTGGTTCCTAAAGAATGGGATGAGATGAAAGATGATGAGAAAAGAAACGTGCAAGATGATCAAAAAGCTAAAAATATTTTAACTTCTGGTTTATCTTCTGATGAATTTTTCTGTACTGCAAGGTGTAAAAGTGCAAAGGAAATATGGAAAATGCTTGAAGTCACTCATGAAAGCACTACGGATGTAAGAAGAGCAGCAAGAAAGCACACTCTTTATCCAAATATGAAGCTTTCTGAATGAAGAATGGTGAAACCAACTTCAAACTCAAACAAGATTCACCCACATGGTAAATCACATGCTTGGTCTTGGAAATAAGGTTGAAGATGATGAGCTAAACATCAAGATCCTTAACTATTTTACAAGAACTTAGGAACCGAAAATCACAACGATCAAGGAATCCAAGAACTTGGAATCAATGTCAATGGAAGCTCTCTTTGGAAAACTGCTTGCATATAAAAATGAGTTGATTCAACAATCTCATGCAGAAGATATAGAAAAGAAAGGAAAGGGATTGCACTCAAGGCTAGTTCCTCAAAGGAAGACCACAAAGAAGGCTCTATTGATGATGAAGATGCAGAGAATTTGAATTTGATTGTCAAGAAGATTGGCAAATTCCTCAAAAGGTCGAAAGACAAAAAAATCTCTAAACCTTCAAAGAAGGTGGAAACCAACAACAACACCTTCAAATGCTTCGAATGCAGGAAGCAAGGTGATGCAAGCTCCATTGGAGCTTGTAGGCCTAGGATCTTCTTCATCAATGGATTCCTTTGCTTCTTGGAAGATGAATGGCAGCGGAATGGAGAAAGGAAGAGAGAGAGGAGGTGCCACTTCAAGGAGAAGATGAGTCTAGAAGAAGCTCACCACCATAGGAGGCCATGGATAAGAGCTTGGAGGAAGAAGGAGATGAATGAAGGGAGAGGGAGAGAAGAGCACGAAATTTTGTGCTCTAAATGAGCTTTGAAATCTGAAGTTTAATATTCAAATGATCAAAGTTGAAAAAAATGCACACACATGACCTCTATTTATAGCCTAAGTGTCACACAAAATTGGAGGGAAATTCAAATTTCACTTGAATTTGAAATTGAATTTGTGGAGCCAAACTTTGGAGCCAAAATTTCACTAATTATGATTAGTGAATTTTAGTTATGGTTCAGCCCACTAATCCAAGATCAATTCCAAGATTCTCCACTAAGTGTGCTTAGGTGTCATGAGGCATGAAAAGCATGAAGGACATGCACAAAGTGTGACTATATGATGTGGCAATGGGGTGTAGTAAGCAAATGCTCACCTCCCCCTCTAAAATTTAATTGGATTGGGCTTCTACCAATTCAATTAAATTTATTTCAAACCACACACATCAAATATCCACTTAGTGCATGTGAAATTGCAAAACTACCCCTAATACAAAAACTAGTCTAGGTGCCCTAAAATACAAGGGCTGAAAAATCCTATATTTCTAGGGTACCCTACCTACATTATGGAGCCCTAAATACAAGGCCCAAAAATAATGAAACCTTAATCTAATATTTACAAAGATAAGTGGGCTCGTACTTAGCCCATGGGCCCGAAATCTACCCTAAGGCTCATAAGAACCCTAGGGCCTTCTCTTGCATCTCTGGCCCAATCTACTTGGAGTTTTCTATTCAATGCCCTTGCGGGTTAGGATTGCATCACAAGACCACATCAAATCAGATTGTCCTATCTGCTAAAAAAACAACTTGCTGAAGAAAAGGAAAGAAGGATGGAAAACTGATTAAGGTCTACATAACTTTGGAAGACAATGCATCAACTGAAAAAAAGGTGATGGAACTAAATAAAACAAGAGGGGGGTGAATTGTTTTTCCAAATCAAAACGTACTTTCAAAACCAGAGTAACAAAAAAAAATCTTTTTTTATGGATTGTATCACAAAAACTTTATGAATCGAACTCAATCAATACTTAATCAATCCACCCTTATACAAGATCCTTCATTAACATCCTTTCTTTCACAAAGATAAATCTTGAACCTTCTTTTAAAAAACTGATTAATACTTGAATGAGAGAAAAATATTAGATCAAGAGAAGAAATACACAATCTTTTTATACTGGTTCACTCTCTATTACTAGAGAAGCTAATCCAGTTATCTAATCCAAAACCAAAATTAGATTTCCACTATGCATGAAGAATCCTTACAAGCAATCATAGCCAATCTACAATTCCCACCCTGGAAAAAGAGACTTAGGCACCCAACACTAGGATCCTTTGTGAATAAGAGCCTAAGAGAATCCTATTTTTAGCCCAAACTAGAAACGCCTATTCTAGCATGCTTTAAGCAATTCATGCACAAACAAAAATATGTGTAAAACCATACACGGAAATCAAGAGTAAAGATAGATAAAAACTGATTAATCTTTTCCAAAAAAACCTTGCTTGACTAAGGAGGTGTTCTTCCTGAACTCGAGACACAACTCACTTTTAAGAAAAAGTATTCACAATCAAACGATTTTGAAGTTGTGACTTACTATACAAAGCTCTTTTCTTCTCTTCTTTTTCCACTAATAGCAGCTCGAGATCTTTAGCTCATTCAGAGGCTTGTTTCTTATTTTTGAGATATTGCGTATTCTCTTGATGTATGTTGAAGGGAACACAAGTTGGTTATGTTGGACAAGTGGACTCAATAACTTTAGAGGGGGGGGGGGTGAATTAAGCCTTACAAAATTTACCATTAACAAGCTTTTAACCCCCTTTTAAAAGATAGGCTCAGAATGCAGAGGAAGAAGTAACAATCAATTTAATAATTTTCTTTAAACGTGCAAGATAAAATTGATTGCAATAAAATAAATAAGATAAGGGAAGAAAGAATTGCAAACTCGATTTATACTGGTTCGGCCACTTCATGTGCCTACGTCCAGTCCTTAAGCAACCCACTTAAGATTTTCCACTATCTCTGTAAATCATTTACAGACTTTGAACACACCTTGGGATTCCTTACCCTTGTGTTCAAGATTTTCACACTCCAAGAGACACCCCGTCTCTTGATTACAACTGAGTTTCTGAGATGAACAGAAAGATTTCTCTCCTTTAGAGTGGATGATACAAATTGAAGATCCTAGAGGAATTTCCCTCTTTTAGAGATGATAATACAAATTGAAGTTCCTAGATGAATTCTCAACAGATTTGCAAGTGTTGGGCTAAGAGTTGTTTAGAGAGCATTTGACAAATAAGTTCTCTTATAATATCTCTCTCCTTTTCTTTTTGAAGTCAGACACACATATATATAGGCCCATCATGCCTTTTGAAAAATGGTTTGAAAAGATGTGTCTTTTTAAAAATCATTTCTGCAGTTTTCTTACTGGTAAATTACACAGTTATATTTTGAAGGGTCATGACTTTTCAAAGTGTTTTTTGAAGTGTCATTACTGGTAATCAATTACAAACATTTGGTAATCGATTAAAAGATTTAAAATTCAAATTTCAAAACCTTTTTGAAAAGATCATTTGAAATCTTGTCTTCTGGTAATCGATTATAGTGCCTGGTAATCGATTACCAATGCCTTTGATCTCTTGGAAACAATTTGTTTGAGGCTAAAACTGATCAACCAGTGAGATTCTTTTAACAAATAATCTAAGGTCTTATCTTTTTCTTTGATCTTGTTTGCTTGATCTTGAATTAATCTTGAAGCAATCTCTGTTTGCTTGATTATACTTTGGCATCATCAAAACCTGTATTCATACATTCACATTCTTCCCCCTTTTGATGATGACAACCATTATCTTATCTATCTCTGTTCTTTCATCAAACAAATACTTTTGATCATCAAAACCTGTATGATTCACAGGTTATTTATAGAGAAAATAGTTATAACCGCCTATAATCGATTAAATCTACAAAGTAATCAATTAATTCACTGAAGTAATCAATTAGATTATATTTTTAATTGATTAAAGTTTTCTTCCCAACATCTAGAAATAACTCAAGAACAATGTAACCGATTAGATACTTAAAGTAATCGATTAAAGTGTTCTTGTTCACTTCTAAACAACTATACAAAAGAAAAGTAATCGATTAAACCACTTGGTAATCGATTAAAGCAGAGACTCCTGAATAAATTAGTCATGGTCTCAAACAATAGTGTAATTGATTATGAGACTACTGTGATATATTAAACCGATACAAGACTCCACTCTCCAAGCTTCAAGCAACTTGTTGTAATCGATTATGATAACCCTGTAATTGATTAAAATAGAGAGTTTTGCCTCTTGAAGAAACCTTTCTCACTTAGAAACTTTTATTCACACTTACTATGATGATGAAAGATGCATAACACATATGATATGTACTAAGATTCAACATACAAGATAACAACCAATACAAATGCCACTCAAGGGAGTTAGGCATGTAAAAGACAAAACATCTTCATGTTATCTATGTTGCTCCCCCTATCTCTAACATTAACATCCTCTGACTCCTTTAGTGAAGAAGAAATTGCAAATGTGTGCTTAATGGCTGATTCAATGAATGACTCCTCAACCATTGAAGAAATTGAGGTAAATTCTAAATTTGAGGAAGTATTGGAAGCCTTAAATGAAATGCATAAGGAAGCATAAAAGCTTGTTGTTTTTAAAAATAAGCTTAGAAGTGATCTAAAATGGCATCTCAATAAATTGGCTTCAACACAAAGTGAGCTTGATAAATTGAAGCAAGAAAATGAAAGACTTGTTTCAAGTTATAAAGCCACCGGTTGTGTTTGTGTTTCTACATCTCTTAATATTCATTATTACAAATCTTTGCAAGATGAGTTTGAAAAGTTTAAAAAGGATCACTATAAAGAACTACGAAACTGCAAACTGAGCTTTCCTATCTTAAAGATCATTTTAGAAAAATGAATAAAGGAAAGAGTGATCTTAATCACTTACTTTGTGTGCAAAAGAAAATTGACCTTTCTAAGAAAACCAAGTTTGCATCCTCCGAAAAGGTGAACCCAAATAGAGTCTCCAAAAAAGAAAAACATAGTGCATCATAAGCCTAAAGCAAAGACTTGACATTATTGCATGAAAAGAGGACACACATCTTATAAACACTATGTTAGGAAATTTGATGTTCCTAGAGGTAAATATGTTTGGATTCCCAAGGAATTAACTGTGGAAACTAACCCCATTAGACCCAACCTCAATTGGGCACCACTTCTCTCTAATTGATTTTGTCTTGTAGGTGTGCCTAAAAGAAAAAGACTCACTATGGTACTTGGATAGTGGCTGCTCTAGACACATGACCGGTCACAAGTCCAAACTTACTGACCTTTTTGGAGACAACAATAAGGGAAGGTGGATATGTCACTTTTGGAGACAACAATAAGGGAAGAATTATGGGAGAAGGGAACATTGGAAATTAGCACAAGAATCAAATAAAAAATGGGTTATATGTTGATGGACTTAAGCACAATCTTTTGAGAATAAGTCAACTATGTGACAAAGGCTTCAAAATTGAATTCAACAAGAATTGTTGTCTCAATTGTGAAGGCAAAACTGGTGAGGTTGTTCACATAGGTAAAAGAGTAGGTAATGTCCACATGCTTAACATTGAACATACATCATTTCACGAACATTGTTTGGTAAGTAACATTGATGATTCTTGGCTTTGGCATCGTAGGGTTGCACATATAATCATGCGTCATCTCAATCATCTAGTCAGAAAGGAAGAAAACAACATTTATCATTTAAAGGTTTTTGGATGTAAATGCTTTGTTTTAAATAATGGAAAGGAACCTCTTCGTAAATTTGATGCAAAAGTTGATGATGAGACAATTTTTCATGGTTATTCATCACAAAGCAAGGCATATAAAGTATTTAATAGTAGAATATTATGTGTGGAAGAATCTGTACATGGTTTTTGTGACGAAACTAAACTCTCTTGTTCAAGAAAATACTTTGGAACCTAAAGATGCAGGCTTTCAAAATAAGCATATTGCACTTGAAGGTGAATCCAAGGATATGGTTCTTGAACAAAAGCGAGGAAATCACTGCCACACCTCCTAGAGATCTCCCAAAGGAATGGAGAACACAAAAAGATCTCTCTTTGGACAACATCATATGTGAAATATCTAAAGGAGTATTCATTCTCTCTAGACTTAGAATTCTATGCAATAACATGGCTTTTGTTTCTCAAATTTAATCTAGAAACATAGATGAAGCATTGCAAGATGAATCAAATGGGTTTTGTTTCTCAATAACATGGCTTTTGTTTCCCACAAGCTAATAAGAACCAAATGGGTTTTTCGAAACATGCTTGATGAATCAGGGATCCTAGTTAGGAGCAAGGCCAGATTGGTTGCTAAAGGATACAACAAAAAGGAAGGCGTTGACTATGATGAGACCTATGCCCCTGTTGCTAGTTTGGAAGCTATTAGATTGTTGCTTGCTTTTGCTTGTATAATGAATTTCAGGTTATACCAAATGGATGTGAAAAGTGTTTTTCTCAATGGATACATTGAAGAAGAGATATATGTGGAGCAACCTCCAGGATTTGTAGACTTTGATCATCCTAATCATGTTTACAAGTTGGAAAAGGCACTATATGGATTAAAACAAGCACCTAGATCTTGGTATGAAAGATTGAGCAATTTCTTAATTAGGAAATCTTTTGTGAGAGTTCAAGTTGACAAAACATTGTTTATCAAAAGATCAAACAATGAGTTGTTACCTTTGCAAATTTATGTTGATGACATAGTTTTTGGTACCTCTAATGAATCTATGTGCAAGGAATTCTCCAGTTCTATGTAGAAAGAGTTTGAGATGTCTATGGTGGGAGAATTGACTTTCTTCCTTGGACTTCAAGTTAAGCAAATGAAGCATGGAACCTTCCTATGCCAAGCAGAGTATTGTGCATAATTGATTAAGAAGTTTAATATGGAAAATTGCAAGGAAGCAGCGACACCAATCGCAACATCCATTTATCTTGACTTGGACGAAAAAGGTAAATTGGTAGATGAGTTAAAGTACAGAGGTATGATTGGTTCTCTCCTATATTTGACTACAAGTCGACCCGACATCATGCTAAGTGTGTGCTTATGTACAAGATATGAAACAAATCCCAAGGAATTCCATTTAACTACTGTCAAAAGGATTATCAAGAACCTTAAGGGCACAACCAATGTTGGTTTGTGGTATCCCAAAGGTACCTCCTTGAGTTTAATTCGGTTTTCAGATTATGACTTTACAAGATGTAAGATAGATAGGAAAAGCACAAGTAGGACATGTCACCTCTTAGGTATTTCACTTGTACCTTAGAATTGCAAGAAGAAAGCTTGTGTGCACTATCCATTACTGAAGTAGAATACATTGTAGCTGGAAGTTGTTGAGCTCAAAGTCTATGGATGGATGTAGCAACAAATTTAAGACTTTGGGGTAACTCTTGATCATATTCCATTGAAATGTGATAGCACTAGTGCTATAAATCTATCTAAGAATCCTAATTCTAGAACTAAGCATTTAGAAATTAGGCATCATTTTCTAAGAGATCATGTATCTAAAAGTGTTGCATTGAATTTGTTGACAGTGAACACCAACTAGCTGATATCTTTACAAAACCTCTAACTAGAGATAGGTTCTTCTCTATTAGAAATCAGCTAGGAATCCTAGATGGATCTAGCATTGAATGATGCTATGTTATAGTGTGTGCATCTTGATATGTGCTCTTTGTGTCTGTCAATTTTTGCCTTGATTGCCAATGTATATATCAATATGTTTAAAAGTGTTTGTGTTGGATCGAGTGGCCTCAGAATAATTAAGAAGGGGGGGGGGGGTTGAATTAATTATTCCTAAACCTTTACTAATTAAAAAATTGACTCTTCTAAGACTTTTACTTATGTTGTTAAGAGAATAAGGAGTAGAAGAGAAACTTAACCAAAAGTAAAAGCGGAAATTAAAATGCACAACGGAAAGTAAAATAGTAGGGAAGAAGGAGACAAACACACAAGATTTTTTATACTAGTTCGACAACAACTCGTGCCTACATCCAGTCCCCAAGCGACCTGCGGTCCTTGAGATTTCTTTCAACCTTGTAAAAATCCTTTTACAAGCAAAGATCCACAAGGGATGTACCCTCCCTTGTTCTCTTTTAACCTAGTGGATGTACCCTCCACTAGAACTGATCCACAAGAGATGTACCCTCTCTTGTTCTCAGTCAAACCCAAGTAGATGTACCCTCTACTTGTACCACAAAGGATGTACCCTCCAATGTGTTAAGACAAAGATATCAGGCGGTTAAACCTTTGATACTTGGTGAATGGGGATACAAAAGAATTCTCAGGCGGTTAGTCCTTTGAACACTTTTGTATAAGGGAATGGGAAGAATCAAAAGAATTCTCAGACTATGTCGTTTTGAATTCTTTGACAAGGGAGAAGGGAGACACAAAAGAATTCAGGCGGTTAGTCCTTTGTTCTTTTGGAAAAGGGAGAAGAGAGACACAAAAAGAATTCAGGCAGTTAGTCCTTGGTGAATTCTTTTTGGCAAAGGGAGAAGGGAATGAAAAAGATGAATAGCACAAGTTTTCAAGGTTTGAAAAAACTAGAAAACTTTGGAAAAATTTTGGCACAAAGAAGAAGAAGAAGTTCAAAGAGATTCAAGGCTTGTAAAGGATTGTATAAGATTGATTGGAAAAGTGTATTGAAAAGCAAATCAAAGCCTTGCTTTTATTGACTCTTCATGTCTGGCCAAGAAGACCATTTAGAAGAGTTATAACTTTTAGAAAAACTTAAAACCAATTTGAAAAAGTCAAAACCCATTTGAAGAGTTACATCTTTTGATTTATTCAGAAACAATCACTAGTAATCGATTACCAAATCAGTGTAATCGATTACACAAGGCTTTTATGTGAAAGGATGTGACTCTTCACATTTGAATTTGAATTTCAACATTCAAAGGCACTGGTAATCGATTACCAAAACATTGTAATCGATTACAACTTTTTGAAATTAATTGGAACGTTGTAAATTCAGTTTGAAAACTTTTTCAAATCCATTTTGCTACTGGTAATCGATTACAATAATCTGGTAATCGATTACCAGAGAGTAAAAACTCTTTGGTAAACATGTTTTGAGAAAAATCCATGTGCTACTCAGTTTTTGAAAAAACCTTTTCATACTTATCTTGATTAAGCCTTTTCTTGATTCTTGAATCTTGAGTCTTGAATCTTGATTCTTGATTCTTGAATTCAACCTTCCTCTTGAATCTTGAAGTGTTATTGATTCTATCTTGAACATCTTGAACTCATTCTTTGATTGACCTTTGAGCTTTTTGTCATCACCTTTGTCATCATCTTTTGTTATCATCTTTGTTATCATCAAAACATCTTTGAATCACTCTTGATTCATCATGAAGCTTTGCTTCTACAGTTTGAAACCTTGTTTTTTTTAAAAGACATGAAATTACCTTGTGTCAGACCCTAATTTCGGTCGGGCACTATCATTCACTAATGTTTTGATTCTCGATAGCCAAATTGCAGTGTTCGACACCATTTACCGCACAAAGCAAATGATCGCGCAGTGTTTTGATCAAGAATACAAAAGGATACCAAGGAAGGGGGCAAAAGGGTCTTTTTCTCAATTTCTCTAGACCCCAGCTTGCCCAGGTTAGCATCCCGCTCGCCTGGGCCATGGAATTACCTCTTATCTAAGCAACCAACTCGCTTGGGCTGGGCGAGCTCCAACTCACCTAGGCAAGCTCATTACTTCAGGGCTAAGGTTCAACTCACCTAGGCGAGCTTAAACCGCCCCAAGGTGACTATTTTCCTATAAATAGGCATGGTGGGTGGTATTTTAAGGGGTTAGAAGGTTCAACACTAAAGGGAATTGAGAGAACTGAGAGAAAAAAAAAGAAGAAACAGAAAAAGAAGAAGAAGAATGAAGAGGAAACGAAGCCGAGACGCTATCGAATCGCGACCGCGATCAGTCCCTACATCGTTTCTTGTTCTGTGTTCTTCGTGCGGAAGTCGGCTATTTTTATTTTTAAGTATTGGATGTGATCTATGTACCCTTAGGGGTCCCCCTTGTTATTATGTGCACATTCATCTCCTCCATCTATCATTGTTAATCTTATTTTTTTTTTGTAAAGTTTAATCTCAACCAATCACTAGTGCCGTAAAATTTCCTTTAAAAGAGATTGAAAGTTAATAGACAAAAAAAACCAAAATAAAACCAACTGATAACTAAACTTCATTTCATCAAATATCACTTGAGATTGTTTTTCAAAATTTAAAACATCGTTTCAAGGTCTAATGCCTTAAATGACTCTTTGTTCGCAATTAAAATGAATATTTCAAAAGCATAAAACCAACTAAACACACAAACTTCCAGACTTAAAGAACTATGTAGGTCTGAATTCCTCATCGCACCTGAGGATACATAGGAGCAAGGGCAACCCCCTTGTCAACCCCAAGAAAATATAAAAATATAAAAAGGGAAAAATAACTAATTTTGAAGTCATGTTGTGCACACTCGATTAAAGGCTACCGTCCCTTGTGACGGGCGTGTGGGGTGCTAATACCTTCCTTATGTGTAAATAACTCCTGAACCCTTATTTTCAAAATTCGTAGACCACTTTTGGTTTTTCTAATGTTTTCCCTTAAATAAACGTTCGTGGCGACTCCACGCGTTTTCTCCCTAGGAGACGAACGCTTTGGCTTATTTTTTTTTTCTTTCACCGTCCCGATGTGAGGTAGGTTACGACAGATGGCAACTCCCACTGGGGATGTGTAAGAGAGTTAAAACATTTTCATCGAGTGTGTAATTTTATCATGACTTTTTCTTTATTTTATTTTTGCAAAATAAAATGTGCCATGGAATCCTAGGATAAATGATATGTTCTATGCTTAGGTTGCTCTGTTCACACATGACACCTACACTTTTTTCACACACCTTTAGATGTTGGGCCCTATACCCGGGTCTGTGTGAGCCATAGGGAGTGGAGGCTGATCTATAGTCATGCTAGGTCTCTGACTCGCTTGATAACACTGAAACCTCACCTAGAGTTTTCCTCGTTTGGTGAGGCATTGTCGTTGGTAGTTCCTACTGCCACAATGTTGTTACCTAAGAGGATGATATCTCTAGAAGCCAATGAAGTTGCATGAAACCACACTTGGGAGTTGTTACTAGAAGTGGACTTTTGGATCCTTTCCATTAGGTTCCTGAATTAGGGGCACAGAGCAAACTCACTCTAGCTTGTTCCTTGATCGCATCATGCAGCTCTTCATGGCATCATGATGGACATATCATTCCCACATTCATCATTTATCATATTCATGCATTGCATTTGCATAAGTCATTGCATTATCATACATCTTCATTTAACATGCTTTTGTTCTGCCAATTGCATACATTTTATTTTCATTGTTCATATGTTATGTTCAATCATGCATGATCCTGACACGTAGTTGCCCATGCCTTGCATTTTCCTAAAATAAAACAAAAAACAAACAAAAATCAAAAACAAAAAAAGAACAAAAAAGAAAGTCACAATGAAGCGTGAAAGTTACCCCACATTCTTAGTTACATGTGTTGGGTACCATGAGGATAGCTAGAAATAAACCTCGTTTGAAAAAATGATTGAAAATCAAGTAAACATGGTACCTGACTCATTGTTAACTAGGAAAGGATGGTTCTTCAGGCATTTCATGTTGATCTCATAATTACATTTGTCATGCATAACATAAGTATGCCCTAATCAAAATTTCTATTCCTTGGATTATGGGGTCGAACCAAGCACATGCTTTTAAGAAAAAGTTTTCATCGAGTCAAGGTCAAGTATGGAAGTAGCCAGCTTGCAAAAGTTAGGGGCAAAAGATGGATCGAGTTTACATAGCTTCTTTGGCAACTGCCAACACATGATTGAGCTAAATAGTTTACAAAACTAGGGACTGTTGATGTCCATGCTTTATTTCTAGTTGCACTTTGACTCTAACAAGATGTAATGAACAATGTTGTTTTAATGAAAATCTAAATTAATTTGACCCTATATCATTCGCACACATCCATGCTTATTTTTTCTTTTCACATTGGTTGCATTGCTCATTGCATTCTTTCCTTGAAATCAGAACTGTAATCATTGTAATCAAAAGGAAAGAACGCACTTTATGGTGCCCTTACCGAACGCATGCCAGAGCTACAATGACGAGTGACATAGAGGAGGTAAAGGAACAGATGAAGGCCGACATGGAGGCCATGAAAGAGCAAATGACCACAATGATGGAAGCCATGATGAGAATGAGAAAAATCATGGAGGCCAGGGAGGTGAAGCATTGGGAAGCACGGGCGGCCCCAATTTTTTGTTGGTCTAGAGCAAGCCATTCCTTCCCACTATATGGCTTGCCTCCCAACTATACACCATCCAATGTTGCACACGCTCCCGATGAGAATGTCGATAACTACGCTCCTATACCTATTAAGAGCCAATAACTCCAATCTGGTCATGCACAGGTCCTTCAACTCCATACCCTTGGAGATGCCACTAAGGGGCAAGCATTTTGTGACGTACCCCTGCTAAACACTTTGAGGAGGCCTCAATATTGCCCACAACCCCAACCCTTACATTTTGCGATCGGAGGAGGGCCTCCTGCTATGGTGGAAAGGTAGAAATTTGATCATATAAAGGAAAGGTTGAGGGTCATTGAAGGAGGCAGAAATTATGCCTTTTCTGACATGGTAGAGTTATGCCTAGTGCCCGACGTGGTCATTCCTTCAAAGTTCAAGGTGTCGGGGTTTCGATAAGTACAAGAGGAATACTTGCCCCAAGAATCACTTGAAGATGTACTATAGGAAAACAGGGGCATACGTGAAAGATGAAAAATTGTTGATGCATTTCTTCCAGGAAAGTCTTACTGGGGCAACCGTCGCCTGGTATACTAGTCTGGAACCTTCCCAGGTCCATTCCTAGAAGGACCTATTGGTTGCCTTCATTAGGTAGTATGAGTACAATTCTGATATTGCTCCGGAGAGAATGCAACTACAGAACATGTGTACGAGGGAGCATGAATCTTTCAAAGAATACGCCCAAAGGTGGAGGGATCTGGCAGCTTAAGTAACGCTCCCAATGATGGAAAGGGAGATGATAACAATGATAGTAGACACATTACCTGTGTTCTACTATGAGAAGATGGTGGGTTACATGCCTTCAAGCTTTGTAGATTTAGTGTTTGCTGGCGAGAGGATCAAAGTGGGTCTGAGAAGAGGCAAATTTGATTATGTTGCTTTGGTGAATAGGAAGCCTTGGGCAAATGGAGAGAATAAGAAGGAGGGAGAAACCCATGTTGTGAGTGTCGTTCCTACATGGCCAAATTTTCCACTAGCTCAAAAATATCAATACTCAGCTAATATCAGTCCTTCTCATTACCCACCGCCCTACCAGCCAAGAACACCCAATCATCCACAAAGGCCACCCCTAAATCAGCCACAAAACCCACCTGCTACACATCCGAGGCCAAACACCACCCTTAATATGAACCAAAACACCAACCAGGGACGGAATTTTCTAGAAAAGAAGCCTACAAAATTCACCCCAATTCTGGTGTCGTATGCTAACTTACTCCCATATCTACTCAATAATGCAATGGTAGCCATAATCCCAACAAAGATTTCTCAACCTCCATTTTTCTGAGGATACAACTCGAATGCAACATGTGCTTATCATGGAGGGGTTCCAGGGCATTCCATTGAGCATTGTATGACCCTAAAACATAAGGTGCAAAGTCTAATTGATGCAGGCTGGCTAAAATTCGAGGAGGCAATTGCTTGTGAATTCTGACATTGTCGAGCGATACTACGCATGATACTTAGGGCAATTTGAAGGTTGTTAGATGTCTCCAATGACTCATTAGGATTTTCAAGTTTATGCTATTGCTGTAAACAATAGTGATGTAAGCTCCATTGGAGCTTGTAGACCTAGGATCTTCTTTATCAATGGATTCCTTTGCTTCTTGGAAGATGAATGGCAGCGGAATGGAGAAGGAAGAGAGAGAGGAGGCACCACTTCAAGGAGAAGATGAGTCTAGAAGAAGCTCACCACCATAGGAGACCATGGATAAGAGCTTGGAGGAAGAAGGAGATGAATGAAGGGAGAGGAAGAGAAGAGCACGAAATTTTGTGCTCTAAAAGAGCTCTGACATCTGAAGTTTAATTTTCAAAATGATCAAAGTTGAAAAAATGCACACACATGGCCTCTATTTATAGCCTAAGTGTCACACAAAATTGGAGGGAAATTTGAATTTCTATTCAAATTTTACTTGAATTTGAAATTGAATTTGTGGAGCCAAATTTTGGAGCCAAAATTTCACTAATTATGATTAGTGAGTTTTAGCTATGGTTCAGCCCACTAATCCAAGATCAAGTCAAAGATTCTCCACTAAGTGTGCTTAGGTGTTATGAGGCATGTAAAGCATGAAGGACATGCACAAAGTGTGACTATATGATGTGGCAATGAGGTGTAGCAAGCAAATGCTCACCTCCTCCTCTAAAATTTAATTGGATTGGGCTTCTACCAATTCAATTAAATTTATTTTCCAACACACATCAAATATTCACTCAATGCATGTGAAATTACAAAACTACCCATAATACAAAAACTAGTCTAGGTGCCTTAAAATACAAGGGCTGAAAAATCCTACATTTCTAGGGTACCCTACCTACATTATAGAGCCCTAAATACAAGACCCAAAAATAATGAAACCTTAATCTAATATGTACAAAGATAAGTGGGCTCATACTTAGCCCATGGGCCCGAAATCTACCCTAAGGCTCATGAGAACCCTAGGGCCTTCTCTTGCATCTCTGGCCCAATCTTCTTGGAGTCTTCTATCCAATGCCCTTGGGGGGGTATGATTGCATCATTCCCTCCCCCTTGAGAAGGATTTGATCTCAAACCAGAGGTTCATGAAACTCAGGGATTCTTTCCTCAACACCTGTAAAGAGAATTGAAACATATGTATTAGTGATGTTGGGTATGTTAGAGTAGGTTAAGGACTGAAAACCCTTTTCCTGGCCATCTTCCCATGAGATAACATAGTTCCTCACCAACTCAATGAGTGGTGCTACAAGTATAGAAAAATATGGGACAAACCTTTTGTAACAGTTTGTTAAGTCATTGAAGCCCCAAGTTTCCCTTATACTTGGTGGAGTAGGCCACTCAGGAATGACCTTTATTCTCTTAGGGTCCATGGGAAGCCCTTGATCACTATTTAAAAAGTTAAGGAGGGTAATGGAATAAAACATACCGTTTTCTTTATTTTCATGCTGATTATTCCTACAAAAAATTATGACAAACCTAAGTTGTCCCATATGAGCACCTAGGTTTGAATTGAAACAAAAAATAAGAACAAACCTACCTAATGAGTCCCTATGTACACAAATCATGAAGATGTTGGGTGCATGAGTGATTTTACAAAAGAGGGTTGCACCACTCAACACATTCATCATACCACCTATCATAGGGATTTGGTGCCTCATAATACATATTTTGGGCACCAACAAAGCACAAGGATTTAAGCTCTTACGAACCAAACCCTTATCCAACAATTCTTTTACTTGAGGAATAACCTCAAGCTCAAGAGGTATGGCGGTGCTAAGGGATGTTTCCCTTGATAGGAGAAGGTAGAAATATTGTTTAAGAAGTAGTCCTCTTTTAATATCACCTTTTGGTGCAAAATGATTTTCCTTCTTAACAATCTTCCTGGAGGAATCCTTTTCCTTTTTTTTCCTTCCCCTTGGCCTTTAAAGACAAGGCCTTACTATCTTTCTTTTTCTTTTGTTTTTCTAGTTTTTCTTCCTCATCCCTCTTATCTTTCATAGTTAGTTGATCTTTGGTCACCTGTGAAGGTGTTTGAGGATGCAACACAAATTTAGTGCCAAGATGGGTGAAGATAATCTCATTAGTTAGGCCATTGAAAATGATCTTCCTATCAAATTGTCACGGCATTCCTAAAAGAGTATGTCCTGCCTCCATGGGAACTATATCACAATTAACTTCATCCTTATATGTCCCAATGGAGAAAGGTACCTTCACTTGTTGGTTAATTATCATTTCCCCTTGATCATTGAGCCATTGAAGTTTATAAGGTTTTGGAAGGGGAATGATAGTGAGGTTCAATTTGGAAACTAATCTTGTGCTACAACAATTGCAATAAGATCCACTATCCACAATGAGAGAACAAGTTTTATCTAAAATTTTGCATCTTGTATGAAAGATGTTCTCTCTTTGTGATTGAGATAGATCACAAGATTGATCTCCAAGGAGCCTTCTAACCATTAAGAGGTCACCTTCTTCATGGGGGTAGACTTCTTCACTAGACTCTTCACCCCTTACTTCATCTTCACTTCCACTAGAGGAAGGGCAAGAAGTAGTCTCCTCTTGACTACTATAAATGTCTTGACTCCTCATAATCATGGTTTTCTTTGTGGGGCATTGAGAGGCAATGTGACCTCTCCCAAGACATTTGAAGCATTTAATGTTGCTATTCCTTTCTTGGGAACTAGTCTTAGGGGTGGATTTCTCTACGGTCTTACCCTTATCTTCCTTGGGTTTTGAAGGTGCAGCCCCCAAAATTCCTTGGGCTTGGTCTTTCCTTGGATAAGAGTGTGTCATACCCTAATTTCGTCCGAGGACCATTATTTGTTGGCAAGCGACCTTCGTTTGACCACCTCAAAATGTTTAACATCCATCATTGTAGAATCCGAAGTTCCGAGATGTTTCAGGAAGAAACCGGTCAAAAACACAAAAACGGGAGTGTATTTAGCAAAGTGGGGTGTGTGTAAATAAACTGTTACACTCTAATTTCATCCAAGGACCATTGTTGATCGCTTTGGAAGGCTTAACACTCATCGCGGTGGAATCCGTAAAGTTTCGTGAGATTTCAGAAAGAAAACAGCAAAAAACACAAAAACGGGGGGGGGGGGGGGGGTGGGTGAACTTATCAAGGTAGGGGTGTAAATAGAAATTCGAAACTAGGCCCTTCCAAAACATTTTGGAAGTTGGGTTGCTTAAGGAGGAAACAACTGGGCGGCAAGCTCCTCCATGTTGTTGAAAAATGGTTTCCGGGGCTTTCGTGACTTCCATAATATTTCCGTAAAATTTCCAAAAACCTTGGGTAAACATATTTCACTTAACATTGGTGAAAGGGAAGAGAAAAAAAGATGAAAATCGAATCCGAAACACTTCCGTACGGCTTCCATAACTTTTTCGTAAAGTGCGAAAAGAGGGGTGAACTTAGTAATTGGGGTGCGCTTTGAAATCTTCCTCAAGAAGCCTCTAGGCGGCAAGCACCTCCCTTTTTGCCTATAAATAGGGGAGGAGGGGCTGTTTCAAAAGATTCCAGACCCCTTGGCTATGCATTTTGGCTATTTTGGGTGAAAAAAATGTGTTTTCGTGAAGAAAATCCAAGTCGAGGTGCTTCCGTAACGCTTCCAAGACGTTTCCATAAGCGATTCTGTGGAAATTCTTCATCGTTCTTCATTGTTCTTCGTTCGTTCTTCATCATTCTTCGGTCTTCAACCGGTAAGTTCCCAAAATCGAATCTTTCAATTCATTCTATGCACCCTTAGTGGTCCCTACTTGTTTTGTGTACTTTCACTTCCATTTCGCCTATTTTCAGTTTTTCTTCTTCTGCTTTAACGAGCTTTTAACCATTTATTTAAGCCGTTTTCTCACCTAATAAATGATAAAATGAATTTCAACCGATCATTTGTGTTGTAATCTCGTTTAATCACTGTTAAAGCAAAATCTAACCGATCGTTCACGTTGGAACCTCGGTTAAACCAAAAAAAGCAAAATAATAATAAAATAATGAAAATATCTTTGAATAAAATAATCAAAAAAATCAATCGGATGTTTTTCTTTGGAAGTTTCCTTGAATGAATTGACTAATAACCAAAGTGAAACTAAGGCTAAAATCAACTCACAAATCAAGCTTTGTCCACAAAAGTCACTTAGAACTGTTTTAAGGTCCAGTGCCTTAAACGGTCCTCTTTGCTTTTATCGATTAACATGGACCATTCAAAAGCATAAAATCAACCCATAACTTTACTACTTTTGCAAGAACTACGTAGGTCTGAGTTTCTCATCGCAATTGAGGATACATAGGAGCAAAAGCCCCGCTTTTGTCGACCACCCCAAGAGATCGTTAATGGTCCAATGCCTTAACGTTTCTCTCCTTTCAAAAACAAGAGATTGTTAATGGTCCAACGCCTTAACGTTTCTCTCCTTTCAAAAACAAGAGATCGTTAATGGTCTAACGCGTTAACGTTTCTGTCCTTTCAAAATCAAAAGATCGTTTAATGGTCCAACGCCTTAAATGACCTTTGTTCGGTTAAAATTAATCTTGCGGAAAAAGATCAAAACAACTTAACCAACGTTTAGTTCTAAAAGAACTACATAGGTCTGATTTCCTCATCGCAATTGAGGATACGTAGGAGCGAGGGAAACACCCTTGTCGACCACACCAAAATTAAAAACATAAAAAGCATAAAAACACAAAAAGACATATAAAAGGGAAAATAAAACATTTTGAAGTCATATTCGCACACTTGATTAAAGGTTGTTGTCCCTTGTGATGGACGCGTGGGGTGCTAATACCTTCCCCGTGCATAAAAACAACTCCCGAACCTTTCACGATTAAAGTTCGTAGACCAGACGCTTTTTGATTTTTCCGACGTTTTCCCCGAATAAACGTTGGTGGTGACTCCACGCGCCTTCCTCCCTTGGAAGACGCACCCGTGAGCCCCATGTCGCCCTCCCGCCAAAGGGTAGGTTGTGACAGAGTTAAAGCCATAAGATTTTGAAGAAGTCTTTCTTTTAAGTTGTTGCTCCACTAATACAAAGTTGGACTAACTCATCTAGGTCCCTATATAGAAGGAGTTCAACCTTATCCCTCACTTCCATATTAAGCCCACTAAGGAACCTAGCTATGCTTGTTCTTTCCTCCTCCCTAATTCTAGCTCTTAAAAGGAGTAGTTCCATCTGTTGTCTATATTCTTCAACACTCATACTCCCTTGTCTAAGCCTTTGGAGCTTGTACATAAGCTCCCTTTCATAGTAGGAGGGAATGTGCCTCTTCCTAAGGGCACTCTTAAGATCATTCCAATACTCTATTGTATGATCCCCATGAATCCTTCATTTCCTAACAAGTGAAGTCCACCAATAAAGGGCATACCCTTGAAAGCTAATGGTAGCCAATGGAACTTTTCTCTCTTCGCTAATATGATGGCAAGCAAAGAGTTGTTTAAGCTTCATTTCCCAATCTAAGTAAGCCTCAACATTATATTTTCCATGGAAATATGGGAGGCTAATGTTAACCTCTTGAGGCTTTCTTTCATTTTCTCTCCTATGGGAGTAAGGTCTAAGATGTGACCTATGCCTTCCTTCATAATAGTCACAAAGTTCTTCACTTAGGCTCTTGCAAGAACATGTTTTTCTTTTTTCATTTCTTTCATTATTTTTCTTCTTTCTTCCTCTCTTATTTTCTCTCTTTCATGTTGACTTATTTCTTCCACTCTTTTTTTTCCTTTTTCTTTTCTCTCTTGTTTTTCTTTCCACAACTTAAGAGATCTCAACTCATTTAATATATTATACAAGGGGTCCTTAGGAGTAGAACCCTCACCATTAACACTAGATGAAGAATGAAGACTCATGTTGGTTCCTAAGTTGTGGTTCTTTCTTGTTGGGGGTTTGAAAACAAAAGGTGAAAGAAACTATGGTTGAAACTAGCAAAATAAACACTAAAAGAGGTGTGAAAGATAAGGTAAAAACTAATTGGTAAAAGGCAAGCTATCTAGGTGGTTTGACAATGGAAGGTAAAGGAAATAAGCTATGAAAGTAAGCAAGAAATGTAAACTAGGCGAATCCTAAGAGTGTTTGGATGACCACATTTAAGGTTCCTAACAAAACACTCACAATCCTAAGGGAAAAGTGCCTAATATTATTACACATAAATGGAAGTAGGGTGACCTATTGGAGGCTCCCAACTTACTTCCAATGAAAGGCCTTTTTGTTACAAAATTTGAAAGCAATAAAAGTAAGTAAATTGTCAATTACAAAATTACAACAAGGTCCTCAATTTTGGTGGTTGTTCTCTCTTTGGTGATTCACTCAATCTGGAGTGCTTCTTAGTCCAATAGCTCTTAAGGTGGTTTTCCCCTTGCTTCATGACTCAAATTCTTCAAGGGATGACACCAATCCTCCTTTCCATTTCCCTATATGGCAACTCACAAATAAGGAAACAAAGAGACAAGCAATAACCAAAGAACCAAAAAATGAAATGAAAGCTAAACCAATAGAGTTTTAACAAGAAAAAATTTCAGGGATTTTTTAACAATTAAAGCAATGAAAAGCACATAAAAGCAAGCTAGGACTCAAAGAGAAACTTAGAATGACTCTAGAGTAGAGTAAAAAAACAAACAAAAAGACTCAAGAAACCTCTAGTTTTGGAACCTTTTTTTTCACACTAATTTTAAATTGAAATTTCAGAACTAGGATTGGTATAAAATAAGAACCAATTATAGAATAAATTTTGAGCCAACACAACAAGCACACTTCCTTTTCACTTTTTTTTTCCTGGACACTGATTTTTTGGCCAAATTGTGTGATTTTTCTTATTTTTTCCTTTAACCCAAATCACTTTGTTCTTTTTCCATAATTTTTTTCCAGATGTCTAGAAAATTCAGTAAAAATTTCAGTTCAAAAAACGTAGTTACAAATTACCAGTAATTTATACAAGTTCGTATGTTCAAGCTGCCAACACCAGCGATTTCAACCTAGAAATCAAGAGTAGTGTTTATGTTGCTTAAGGCTTGGATAGTTAAAATTTGTATTTGCTTATGCTCAATTATCTTGAATAACACAATTCAAGAGAGCTTAAGACTTATTTTGATTCACAAATCCAGCCACAACTCAACTTTATCATAGACATCATGTAGGAAACTTACAAAACAAAAAAAAAAAGAGTTGAACAAGAAGACTACTTCTAGGAATTGATTTAGAACATGTTATGAACTAAATAACATGCATGAATTAGACTCAAAATTCAAAAGATAGGCTAAGAATGACAAGAATACATGAACAAATGTATCTAGAGTTCAATCAACAAAATCAAAATTCAACACAAACTTAGAACATAATGTGACAATTATTATGACTAAACATGACTCTAAGACAACATGGATTAAGTGATAAACAAGAAGATTATGATTGAAAAATGATAGAACCTAAAATCAACACAAAAACATGATTCAAAGTAGATCTATAAAATTTGAACCATAGAAATGCAAGAACAAGTGTAGATCTAAGATTTAATCGGTTTATTTTTATTAATCTACTCTAAACAACACCAAATGTTGGACAAATGACCTCAGTTATCTTAAGAATGGGGGTTGAATTAAGATACAAAGACTATTCCCCAATTAAATTTCACTCTCTCTTTTTGGATTAACAATGCACCCTGAACATGAATTACTCAAAAGACAATTGAAGTCTTTGAAATGTAAATGAAGACATTGTAGTCTTTTGAAAGCGTAAATGACTGAAGACATTGAAGTCTTTGAAATGTAAATAAAGATATTGTAGTCTTTTGAAAGCATAAATGATTGAAGTCTTTGAAATGTAAATGAAGACATTGTAGTCTTTTAAAAATGCAAATGACTGAAGACATTGAAGTCTTTGAAATGTAAATGACAAAGAACTTCGAGTCCTATGAAAGCATAAAGATAGAGGACTTTGATTCCTATGAAAGATAAAGGTGAGGACTTTGAGTCCTATGAAAGATAAAGGCAAGGACTTTGAGTCCTGTGAAAGATAAAGGCGAGGACTTTGAGTCCTGTGTAAGATAAAAGCGAAGGACGTTGAGTCCTATGAAACAAGCCAACAAGTACTAGTACCAAAGGGCTTTACCTTATGAGAAAGCAAGAGGTTGATTCTTTGAAAGGGCCTCTCATCCTAAACTCAAAAGATAGGACATTAGACTTGGGAAATTGGTATATAAAGAGAAATCTATGCACTTATAGCCTAATATGAACATGATTTTTGGGATGCAGATGCATGCAACCTTCATCTTGAAATGAAGTAAATGAAGGCTTTGTATCTAGTAATGCAAAAGGTTTTGAACCATGAAAATTGTTTAATGCTCATGACATTCTTTCCTATTTTTGTGATTTTGATTTGATTGATTTTTGGTTCTTTTCCTTTTTTGTGGAAAACAAAGATTGACTGTCTCTTTCTGAAAGAGGTGATAAATCATGAGACCTTGTTCTATCTTTTTTTGCAAATCTCTTCGGGGACTCCCTCAGAGTGTATGTTTTGATTTAATCACTTGACAATTTTGGATGATGACAGTGGAGCCATTTGACATTTAATCAATCAATTGAAATATTGATCCTATGGTTCGTCCCTTTCTTTTTGTTTAAAACCTTCTATTATTCTGCATAGCAAGGAAACATAAGGCTTTGGGATCGGTTTTGAGCTCCATTGAAGGATGGAAATGGATTGTCACACTTTGGTATGTGACCAAGTGAAACTTTCCTGATTTAAAGTCATAGAGTGATGCCAAAGTTCTATCGATCCTGCTGAAACTTGATAACATGGGCTAATCCATAAAGAATTTATACAACAAAGGCTACCCTTGGATTCAAAAAGAATCCTAAGGAGTCTAAATGAGCGACTAACATCATATGTACCCTACTATCACAATTGTCATTCGGTATTTTCCTCAAGCTCCTAGTCAGATAAGTTTTCTTCTGAAATGTGCAAGTGTGAAACCTCGAGGATTCTCTTTTTCTCTTTTTTTTCAACAATCACAAGCGTGTGTGGGTTCCATTCCAGAATCCAAACTTAAAACCAAAATTAGTCATTCCTTGATCCACATGGGCTTTATTGGGCTTGTAACGTGGTCATGGGTAAGAGGGCTATGAAAGAAAGGATTAGAGAAGCTCAAAGAGTGTTTAAGGGTTACATTGAGTAAGAACCTCAAGAGCGTTGCTTGTACCTTTTGGGTTGGGCTCTACTCCTTTTGTCTTATACATTAATCCTTATTGCACTTTTGTGCCTTCCTTGTAAAATCTGGAGATCTTTTGTCTCTCTTTTCTTCACTCGCCTTTGGTGGATTTTATTTTCTTTTTCTTTTCATTGTTGCCCAACTTCATGCATGTGTTGTTTGCATTGCTCTTCCCGCCGATTTAGTGATGGTTCCTACTTAGGGTTCCTATTTTGTTTTTGTTGTTTTTTTTATGTTGCTTTTAGAAAACATATATGCTTTGACTCAGAGGGGGTAACAAGGGATAGATTAGTGTTTGGGATGTTGAAACATGGCCATGTGTCATTTCAAATCTTAACTAGATACTTTTGGTAGTTTGGATTTTGGGACGAAACCTCTGATAAACACGTTCCTGATTGTTTTTTCCTTTTTTATTTTTTTATTAACCCTAATTTTTGCCTAGGCTGCCCTTTCAGGTTTTCGACCTACTGGGTGAAAACTTCTGATCTGCCCCTCGGTTCGCTTGAGGCTCATGCATGATGCCTCTCATTGCCCCAGTGTAGGGCTCTGAGGTATCTATTGTTGTCTTTTGACATGACCTTATAGCAAGGAAAAATGAAAGAAACTGTATAGGTTCTCAAAAATGAATTTTCAAGGACGATAAATATTTAAAGGATTTTCAATTGACAGATTAAATCAAACGACTTTTGTTCTTGACAACTCACTCTTCTCTCAAAATGAAAAATTTTAAGAAGGATAAAATGAGGTCACATGAATGTCTATACTTCTTATTTTTTATTTGAAACACAGTCAATCAAACGTTTTTTTTTTAACTTTTTACTTTACTCATCATTTACGGCACACTCACCAAACGTGGAGCGCAAGTCACTTGAGCAAACAAACCAACGGCTTACATTCACATTCTAGTGAAAGTTAAATAAGCAAAGATGTAATTATGAGAGAATGAGAGACAAGGACATCAAATTTATCCACATTATTAGCATTGTGACTGTTGTTTATAGTAATGGCATAAACGTGAAAATCCTAATGAATCATTGGAGACATCTAGCATTGCGACTGTTGTTTTCAGCACTCGTCCTGCTAAGCGCATCGCTTGCATGCATCCGCTAAGCAAGAAGACGAGTGCCAAGCCGAAATTCACTTATGTGCGCTAAGCGAGCCAGACTTGCGCTAAGCGCGCAAGCACCAACAAGGCTACCTATTTAAGCCTAAAATTAGAAATAAAGAGGGAGTTTGTGCTTTTCTTGGAGCTTCTGCGTTTTTAGAGATCTCTAAAGAGAGAAAGGTCCAAGTTCTAGAGAGTTTTGAGAGCTTTTGCTGTGCGAAGAGTGACAGAGAACTGAGCTTGAAGAGAAAGCCATCCTGAGAGCATGAGATGAGTTTGTGAGTGATTGTGAGGTTCTAGAGGTGGAGGAGACATCCCCACTACCTGTATTTCTTCAATCCTTCATTTTTCTCTTCTCTTTGTTGTAAAGGAAGCTTCCCAGATATGGAGAGCTAAATCCTCTGTTGGTTCTTCCTTGTAGGTACTTGATGTAAATACCTGTATATTTATTTAATGATGTTTTATGTGTTCTATATGCTATCAGTACGTCATTTCAATGTGCTTTTTCCTTGATCACATAGATGCATGCTTTGTTAGGATAATTCAACAGTGGAAACTGATATGATTCTTAGAACATGATAGGACAGGACTAGTTTATCGTATTATCATGAGGGATCGGGGTATGATAACCTAGTTGTTTGTATGCTTGTCTTAATGCGGTTCTGGTCGAGTTTAGTCCAACAAGAGGAATTTGAGGATGATGCTTGATCAGGATTAGGCTAGACTATCACGAGGGATCGAGGTTTAGCATTTCAGGAGACACCATAGAACACATGAGCATTGTTAAGTAGAGAATATCCTTATAACATCAGGCACTTACTAAGAAGACCAACATGTTGTCTACTTGTCTTAACACATCATTACTCACGTGATTTTCCTTTTTAATAGTTAGTTTACATACCTGTTCATAGTCCACACATACCTTTTCATACTAGACACCTATTCACTGAATATAGCTTTACAAGGTAACATAAGTTCCCCGAGAGTTCGATACTTGGTGTCGCAACCTACCCTTCGGCGGGAGGGCGACGCGTGACTCGCGGGATGCATGTTCCACGAAAGGAATACGCGCGGAGTCGCCACCAACGTTTATTTGAGGAAAACGTCAGAAAAACCGGAAAAGACGCGATCTACGAACTTTTAAGTGAAAGGTTCGGGAGTTGTATTTACGCGCGGGGAAGGTATTAGCACCCCACACGTCCGTCACAAGGGACGACAGCCTTTAATCGAATGTGCAAACATGACTTTGATTTTTACGTTCCCTTTTATGTCCTTATATCCTTTATACCCTTTTTATATTTTTTCTCTTTTTGTGGTCGACAAGGGTGTTTCCCTTTGCTCTTACGTATTCCTCAATTGGGATGAGAAAATCAGACCTACGTAGTTCTTTCTTATCAAGTGATTCTTTTTTACTTAAGAGGTGATCATTTTTAAGGCGTTGGACCTTGAAAATGATCCATTTTACTTAATGAGAATTTGAAATGACAAACTTCAAAAACCTATTTTTGTGGACGAGCTTGACTAGGCGAGTTGATTTTAGCCTTAGTTTCACTTTAGTTATTAGTCAATTCGATTAAGAATGAGAAATCCCAAAGAGAAAACGTCCGATTGATTTTCTGCTTTATTTTGCTAAAAGATGTTTTTTTGATTATTATATTATTTTTTTACCTCTTTTTTTTGATTTCCAACGTGGTTATGGCACGACCGAACGGTCGGAATTCATTTTAACCGAAGTTAACGGACAATACAATTCAAACATTCGGTGGAAATTGATTTTATTTTTAAGTTAAGCGAGAAATGACTTAAGTAAAATGGCTTAAGCACGTCAAGAGGGGGTATAAAAAGTAAACGAAACGGGAATAAAAATACACAAAACACAATGTGGACCACCGTGGGTACATAGAATGAATCGAAAAGCTTGGTTCAAGGTACTTACCCGTTGAAGATCGAAGAACGATGAAGAACGAATGAAGAACGTCGAAGAACGGTTGAAACCTTTGTGAATTTCTTCACGGAAAACGTTACGGAAACGTTTCGGAAGCGCCTCGACTTAGATTTTCTTCACGGAAACAATTTTTCCAAGCAAATTCGAAAGAGAGAGAAATGCCTAAAGGGCTGAACCCTTTTCTTCTTCACTTCCTCCCCTATTTATAGCAAAATAGGGGAGGTGGTTGCCGCCCAGCTCGCCCAGGCGAGCTCAGCTCGCCCAGGCGAGCCAGGTTGCTTCCTCCAGAAGCAACAGCCTTCTGGAGGAATATTCTGGAGGGCCCAAGTGGGCCTGGGTGCTATTTGCACCCCCATTTTACTAAGTACACCCCCTCTGCTTTTTTTTGGTGATTCTTTTTCGTAAAGTTACGGAAACTTACGAATTTCGTAACGATACTTGTTTTCTTTCCGCAATGTTACAGAACCTTGCGGATTACATAATCATCCCCTTTTTGCCTTACGGAATGTTACGGAACCTCACTTAATTACGCAACGATGCTTCCATTTGGTTTCCGGTGTATCACGGAAACTTACGGATTGTGCATCAATATTTTTTTGGTTTTCCGGCATGTCCTGGAATTTCACAAATTGCCTAATGATGGGTGCCAAGCACCTCGCAAGGACCAAAGAAAGGTCGCATGTCATCAAGCAAAGGTCCCCGGACGAAATTAGGGTATGACAGTTGCCCCTCTTTACTTGTCTTTTATTGGAGATAAAAGGAAAGTAAAGATAAGACACTAATTTCGTTCCTCTCGATTCGACGAGAGTCGCGGGTGACCATAAAATCTCCACATGCAAATGACTTGTTGTTCCCAGAATTTCACAAATTGCCTAATGATGGGTGCCAAGCACCTCACAAGGACCAAAGAAAGGTCGCATGTCATCAAGCAAAGGTCCCCGGACGAAAATTAGTGTATGACACTAATTTTGCTCCTCTCGGTTGACGAGAGTCGCGGGTGACCATAAAATTTCCGCATGTAAATGACTTGCCGTTCCCGGAATTTCACAAATTGCCTAATGATGGGTGCCAAGCACCTCACAAGGACCAAAGAAAGGTCGCATGTCATCAAGCAAAGGTCCCCGGACGAAAATTAGTGTATGACACTAATTTCGCTCCTCTCGGTTGACGAGAGTCGCGGGTGACCATAAAATTTCCGCATGTAAATGACTTGTCGTTCCCGGAATTTCACAAATTGCCTAATGATGGGTGCCAAGCACCTCACAAGGACCAAAGAAAGGTCGCATGTCATCAAGCAAAGGTCCCCGGACGAAAATTAGTGTATGACACTAATTTCGCTCCTCTCGGTTGACGAGAGTCGCGGGTGGCCATAAAATTTCCGCATGTAAATGACTTGTCGTTCCCGGAATTTCACAAATTGCCTAATGATGGGTGCCAAGCACCTCACAAGGACCAAAGAAAGGTCGCATGTCATCAAGCAAAGGTCCCCGGACAAAAATGAGTGTATGACACTAATTTCGCTCCTCTCGGTTGACGAGAGTCGCGGGTGACCATAAAATCTCCGCATGTAAATGACTTGTTGTTCCCGGAGGAACAAAAGGTGCAGAAGACTATGTCAGTCTCTGCATGCTATCAAGCATTCTGTCTTACAGATAGCAAAAGAATGTTTATACGGATAACCACTCGGGTATTTCCGCGTATCATCGGGCCCGCCGCCTCTGGATGACACAAGGGTGCAGAATGACCAAATTTTGTCTCTGCTTGTCATCGGGCCCGCCGCCTCTGGATGACAAAAGGGTGCGGATAACCGTAAGGTATCTCCGCGTATCATCGGGCCCGCCGCCTCTGGATGACACAAGGGTGCAGAATGACCAAATTTTGTCTCTGCTTGTCATCGGGCCCGCCGCCTCTGGATGACAAAAGGGTGCGGATAACCGTAAGGTATCTCCGCGTATCATCGGGCCCGCCGCCTCTGGATGATACAAGGGTGCAGAGTGACCAAATTTTGTCTCTGCTTGTCATCGGGCCCGCCGCCTCTGGATGACAAAAGGGTGCGGATAACCGTAAGGTATCTCCGCGTATCATCGGGCCCGCCGCCTCTGGATGACACAAGGGTGCATGTCACATGACCTCAGGGTCAGTATGACAAAGATTATGGGGCGGCCGACAAAAGCAAGGCTCTTGCTCCTACGTATCCTCCAATGAGGAACTCAGACCTACGTAGTTCTAGATAACTTGTGAGACTTGAAAAAGTCTCGGTGTTTTCTCCACTAAAATGCAAACATGCTTTAGCAAAAAGACAAATATTCCAACTGATTAGAGCAGCATATGCCCCTTTTTTTTTCCGAGTGAAAAGAACAATGCGTTTACCGGGGAAGGAGAGTATGTTGATGAAATCCCCCACAACCATAAATGAGATTTTGGATGTTAGCATTTCGTTTCTAAATGACCATTTAGAGGAAACACTGGGTTCGACAAAAATAGAAGAAATCCACTCAAAGTGTATCAATCTCGCACAGGTAAGTGTTTCATCCTAATTCCGAACCATAGATATGTCATGACTTGACTTTGCAAATTATTTCCTATCAAATCAAAAATTACATGCGTGATCATGGATCAATAGGACTTCCCTTGGGAATGGATTCTTTTAGTGGGTTTTTCGGCTTTTGTGTGTTTTTGGCTTTTGATTTTTGGTTGGCTTTTTTCTTTTTCTGTTTTTGTTTGACGTGAGGCGAACAAGTCACCGACGCACAGGATTTTGGTTGGTAATCAAAGGGAGAAGACCACTTTTAGGTTATGGTTTCCTTTTCTTTCTTTTGTTCATTTGGTGACAATTTTGTATTTGTTCAGATATTGTCTGGTCCAGAGACCTCTCTGCACATTTCTTCTGTTTTCTTTCGATCCTTGATCAGGAGCTTTCTTTCCTTCTTCTCCTTCTCTTTTTTCTTTCTCCCATTCTTTGATTGGGAATTTTCTTTCTTTTCTTTTTGCTTTCTCCCACTCTTTGATTGGGAACTCCCTTTCCTCTCTTCTTTTCCTTTGATTGGAAATTTTCCTTCTCTCCTTTTTTGCTTCCTCTTTGATTGGAAATTTTCCCTCTCCCCCCCCCTTTTTTTTTTGCTTCCGAGGGTAGGAATTGACATTCTCACCCTGGGTCAAGGTTTATGGTGAGTCAGGATTTTGGCTCAAAGCTTGTAGAATGGCTAGACATGATACATGTCAGGGTTTGGTTTGGTTCAAGGATAAAAGGGATGCCCCACATTATTTCCATGACACAAATGCAAAAATGATGATTTGGAAATTTTATGCAAAACTGGTCATGCATGCACCTATGTGGACGCTCAACTGTCAAATTTCTATGGTCATGTGATACTAGGGCTCAGGATTCATTTCCTCTATTTTTAGTCAACCCAATGTTTCCAAAATATGTCCTTTTATCAATTTGTGCATTCATCCGAGTCCATTTCGGGCGTCCGGGGAAATTTTCACAGCATTCACCCTTCAGGTGTATACACATTTTTTTAAAAACTAGTTATGATCAATGAATTTTTTTCAAAGAAAAGTTGGAAGTCATCTCTTTTCAAAAGCATGTTGGTTTTTCAGCTAGACAACTTATTTTTCTTTTTTCTCTCTTTTTTTTCTTTTTTTTATTTGTTTATTTCTTTTTCTTGTTTGTTTTTTTCTTCTCTTTTTTTTTTCATGAGGTATTTTGCTATATACATGCATATCCAAGGTATCTTGCTACCTAAACATACATATATATGTTTTGTAAGGTATTTTTGCTATATACATGCATATCCAAGGTATCTTTCTACCTAAACATACATATATATTTTGTGAAGTATTTTTTGTTTACATACATGCATATCTAAGGTATCTTTCTACCTAAACATACATATATATATTTTGTGAAGTGTTTTTTGTTTACATACATGCATATCTAAGGTATTTTTCTACCTAAACATACATATATATATTTTGTGAAGTGTTTTTTGTTTACATACATGCATATCTAAGGTATTTTTCTACCTAAACATACATATATATATATTTAGTGAAGTGTTTTTTTTTTGTTTACATACATGCATATCTAAGGTATTTTCACTACCTAAACATACATATATATGTTTTATAAGGTATGACTACCTTCCGAGCTTGCGCTTGTTTTATTTAAATTCCCAGGATCATGAGCAACTAGGTGCGTCCTACTATAAAAAGTGATCAAATAGCAGGCAGAAATTTAAAAGGTACTAGGTTGCCTCCTAGTAGCGCTTCTTTAACGTCTTGAGCTGGACGCCTTATGACTTGTCGGTCACTGACCTAGTACTTTGCTTACCTTTGGCTTTGGACTTGGTCGCCTATTGGTCGGCCATGTGGTGTAGGCAATACTCAAACCTTTTTGTGGATGAGCAGAGGTGAACTCTAGAGGTGATGGCGGTGCGTCTGTTGCCCGCTGCCGGCCATCCCCAGGCTGCTGTGGTGTTTCGCCCTGCGCCTGCCTAGAGACGCAGAACTTCTTGATGAAAGCTCGATTGGTAGGGGGGACCTGATGACCTTGCTGGGGGCAACAGGCACTCCCTAGAACTGACAGAGACCCGTATTTAGAGCTGGCAACTCCAAGACCCTGTTGGCCTTCTTCGGGTCCACTAGGTGTCTTGCAGGCACAATCCCTGCAAACAATAGATGACATCAGAAATCAGTTGGGGGAGGTGCATACTTACCTATGCCACGACGAAATGAACTTGCTGGGGGGAACGGGCGCCCTGTAGGGCCGACAGAGGCCCATAACCAGAGCTGGAAACCCCAGGGCCCTGTTGGACTTCTTCAGGTCCACTGGGTGTCTTTGTGGGTGCGATCCCTGCAAATAATAGATGGTATCAGAAATCAGTTGAACCATATGCATACTTACCCATGTCGGGACGACACAGACCAACTGATACTTTTGCAGGGGGAGATTGGCATTGCGGTCGCTGGGCAGAATGTTGCTAAGTAGCAATGTCATCTATATCTGTGTAAGAGTGGTCATGTTGGTGCGCATGATCCGCACTCGTCTCTTTGCAGCGGCACCGATGAAATCTTGCCCCGAAACCGTTAAAAGGAAACTACTGGTCCCTTAACCGGGAGTGCAAGTCTTGGTTAAGAATTTAAGGATAGAGGACCTTAAATTCTCTTAAGGTGCGGATGTGGAGCACACTGAAAATGAGGACACGTAGCCCTCTAAAGGTGAGGGCGTGCAACCCTCTCAAGGCGAGGATGTATAGTCCTCTGGAGGTGAGGGCGTGTAGTCCTCTCAAGGTGAGGGCGTGTAGCCCTCTGTTGGCGAGGACGTGTAGTCCTCTAAAGGTGAGGGCGTGTAGCCCTACGAAGGTGAGGACATGCAGTCCTCTGATGGCGAGGGCGTGTAGCCCTCTGAAGGTGAGGACGTGTGGTCCTCTAAAGGTGAGGGCGTGTAGCCCTACGAAGGTGAGGACATGTAGTCCTCTGAAGGTGAGGGTAACTAGTACCCAAGCCGAGGGCGAGTAGCCCTCTCAAGGCGAGGACGTGTAGTCCTCTGGAGGTGAGGGCGTGCAGCCCTCTGATGGTGAGGACATGTAGTCCTCTCAAGGCGAGGACGTGTAGTCCTCTGCAGGTGAGGGCGTGCAGCCCTCTGATGGTGAGGACATGTAGTCCTCTCAAGGCGAGGACGTTTAGTCCTCTCAAGGTGAGGACGTGCAGTCCTCTGAAGGCGAGGATGTGTAGTCCTCTAAAGGTGAGGGCATGTAGCCCTACGAAGGTGAGGACATGTAGTCCTCTGAAGGTGAGGGTAACTAGTACCCAAGGCGAGGGCGGGTAGCCCTCTCAAGGCGAGGACGTGTAGTCCTCTGCAGGTGAGGGCGTGCAGCCCTCTGATGGTGAGGACATGTAGTCCTCTCAAGGCGAGGACGTGTAGTCCTCTCAAGGTGAGGACGTGGAGTCCTCTGAAGGCGAGGATGTGTAGTCCTCTAAAGGTGAGGGCGTGCAGCCCTCTGTTGGCGAGGACGTGTAGTCCTCTAAAGGTGAGGGCATGTAGCCCTACGTTGGCGAGGACGTGTAGTCCTCTCAAGGTGAGGGCGTGCAGCCCTCTGTTGGCGAGGACGTGTAGTCCTCTAAAGGTGAGGGCGTGTAGCCCTACGAAGGTGAGGACATGTAGTCCTCTGAAGGTGAGGGTAACTAGTACCCAAGGCGAGGGCGAGTAGCCCTCTCAAGGCGAGGACGTGTAGTCCTCTGGAGGTGAGGGCGTGCAGCCCTCTGATGGTGAGGACATGTAGTCCTCTCAAGGCGAGGACGTGTAGTCCTCTGGAGGTGAGGGCGTGCAGCCCTCTGATGGTGAGGACATGTAGTCCTCTCAAGGCGAGGACGTTTAGTCCTCTCAAGGTGAGGGCGTGCAGCCCTCTGTTGGCGAGGACGTGTAGTCCTCTAAAGGTGAGGGCGTGTAGCCCTACGAAGGTGAGGACATGCAGTCCTCTGATGGCGAGGGCGTGTAACCCTCTGAAGGTGAGGACATGCAGTCCTCTGATGGCGAGGACACACAGTCCTCTTAAGGTGAGGGCGTGCAGCCCTCTGTTGGCGAGGACGTGTAGTCCCCTGAAGACCAGGGTACTAGTACCCGAGGGTCCATCCTTATGAGAAAGCAAGAGATCGACTCATTGAGAGAGCCGGTCATCCCAAATTCAAAAGATTTGGACATTTAGATGTAGGGAATCTATGTAGTTAACATGATTTTGAGGGATGCAAATGCATGCAACCTTTGTTGTGAAATTTGGGTAAATGCGGACTTTATATGAAACAATGCAATGTAATGGAAAGTTGTACAATGTTCATGGCATTCTTTCCCTATTTTGTGATTTTGATTTTGATTTGATTTTTTTTTTTGGAAAACACAGATTGACTGCCCTTTTGAAAAAGGTGATAATTCATGCAACCTCATCCTATCTTTTTGCAAATCTCTCCGGGAACTCCCTCAGAGTGTATGTTCTTTTTGATTTAGTCACTTGACCATTTTGGAGTGACGGCAATGGAGTCGTTTGATGTTTAATCAATCCATTGAAATCCTAGGGTTTGTCCCCTTTTTTTTGTTAAAAACATCGATGGGTGAGAACTTTTGATCGGCCCCTATGTTCACTTGAGGCTCATGCACGGTGCCCCTCATTGCCCCAGTGTAAGGCTTTGAGGTACCAATCGTTGTCTTTCGTCATGACCTTGTAGCTGGGAACCTATTGAGTGAGAACTTCTAATCTGCCCCTAGGTTCGTTTGAGGTTTATGCATGGGGCCTTTCATTGCCCCAGTGTAGGGCTTAGAGGTACCAATTGTTGTCTTGTTTTCACAACCTCGTAGTGAGGAAGAATGAAAGACGCAATTGATTCTTGCAAAAAGAATTTTCCAAGGACGAGAAATAGTTGAAGGATTTTTCAGCTGATGGATTAAGTCAAATGACTCCTATGTAGAAGCAAGATGTTTTGATGTCTTGATGATGCTAAAGGATCAAGTGCTTCTAAGTTTTATTCAAGACAAGAATCCAAGAAAGTCAAGATATATGATCAAGTTGATTTCTAGAATCTTTTGGAAGAAGTTTCCAAATTGAAAAAACAAAAGGTTTGACCAAAGAATTTTATCATTTCAAATTGAGATTTGCTCTCCGGTAATCGATTACCAGCAGCTGAAAATGTTTATAACAGTCACTAGAAATTTGAATTCAAAATTTATAATGTGTAATCGATTACACATGGATGGTGTCGCAACCTACCCTTCGGCGGGAGGGCGACGCGTGACTCGCGGGATGCGTGTTCCACGAAAGGAATACGCGCGGAGTCGCCACCAACGTTTATTTGAGGAAAACGTCGGAAAAACCGGAAAAGACGCGATCTACGAACTTTTAAGTGAAAGGTTCGGGAGTTGTATTTACGCGCGGGGAAGGTATTAGCACCCCACACGTCCGTCACAAGGGACGACAGCCTTTAATCGAATGTGCAAACATGACTTTGATTTTTACGTTCCCTTTTATGTCCTTATATCCTTTATACCCTTTTTATATTTTTTCTCTTTTTGTGGTCGACAAGGGTGTTTCCCTTTGCTCCTACGTATTCCTCAATTGGGATGAGAAAATCAGACCTACGTAGTTCTTGCAAAAGCGGTAAAGTCACATGTTGATTTTATGCTTTTGAACGGTCCATGTTAACCGATAAAAGCAAAGAGGACCGTTTAAGGCGTTGGACCTTAAAACGGTTTTTAGTGATTTTTCGGAAAAAAACTTGATTTGTGAGTTGATTTTAGTCTTAGTTTCACTTTGGTTATTAATCAATTCATTCAAGGAAATTTCCAAAGAAAAACGTCCGATTGATTTTTTTAATTATTTTATTCAAAGATATTTTGATTATTTTATTATTATTTTTCAAGATATTTTGATTATTTTATTATTATTTTACTTTTTTTGGTTTAACCGAGGTTATAGCGTGAACGATCGGTTAGATTTCGTTTTAACAGTGATTAAACGAGATTACAACACAAATGATCGGTTGAAATTCATTTTATCATTTATTAGACGAGAAAACGGCTTAAATAAATGGTTAAAGCACGTTAAAAACGGAAGAAAAGAAAACTGAAAGTAAACGAAATTAAAGTGAAAGTACACAAAACAAGAAATGAATTGAAAGTCTCGGATTCGAAAACTTACCCGTTGAAGAACGAACGAAGAACGGATGAAGAACGGTGAAGAACGATGAAGAATTTCCACAGAATCGCTTACGGAAGCGTTTCGGAAGCGCCTCGGCTTAGATTTTCTTCACGGAAACGATTTTTCCAAGCAAATTCGAAAGAGAGAGAAGTGCCAAAGGGGCTGAACCTTTTGAAACAGCTCCCCCCTCCCCTATTTATAGAAAAAAGGGAGGTGCTTGCCGCCCAAAGACTTAATGAAGAAGATTTCTAAGCGCACCCGAATTACTAAGTTCACCTCCCTTTTCGTATTTTACGGAAAAGTTACGAAAGCCTTACGGAACTGTTTTAGAATTTGATTTTCATCTTTTTTCTCTTCCCTTTCACCAATGTTAAGTGGAATATGCTTACCCAAGGTTTTCGGAAATTTTACGGAAGTATTACGGAAGCCGCGGAAGCCCCGAAAACCATTTTTCAAAAACGTGGAGGAGCTTGCCGCCCAGTTGCTTCCTCCTTAAGCAACCCAACTTCCAAAATGTTCTGGAAGGGCCTAGATTTGAATTGCTATTTACACCCCTATCTTGATAAGTTCACCCCCTTACCTTTTTTGGTGATTCTTTTTTCGTAAAGTTACGGAAACTTACGAATCTCGTAACGATACTTGTTTTCTTTCCGTAATGTTACGGAACCTTGCGGATTACATAATCATCCCCTTTTTGACTTACGGAATGTGGGATAAACTCATTTTTTTCAAAAAGTTATAACTAGTCAAGATCTGAGCGACAATACAAACTTCCTAGCGGTTTCTAATCATATGGTCCATTAAGTCTATCATATGCTGACAATAGCTGAGAAGTCCGTGGATCTCCTCGGGGGCGGAGTAGGTGTCCGCCACTGCTTTGGCCTTGGCTAGCAATCGGGAAAGTTCTTGACTCCTGTTCAAAGTAAGAGCAAATCAGTCCGTCCACATTGTTGCCTCTTGGTGCAATGAATCAATTACCCTTTCCCTTTTCGACGCACGAGCGGTGACCTTGTAGCGGATAGACGGGCCTACCTTCTTGGAGAAAAAAGGTGTGAAACCAGCCACACATAGAGAGCCAGTGCACAACAAACAATTCTTGCGGAAGGCTTGCGGTTGAAGTTGACCCATTAATTGCCCCAACTCTCGTAAACTAGTGACCTCTAAGCTCTTGATTTTGACTTGATAGAACCTCTTTTTAAGCGAAGGCTTTTGACTTGATCCCATGTTTTACTAAAGTGAAATAAAATCTAGTCCGAATCAAAACTCCGACATCTATCATGGGTGGAATGGATGAATGCATGACAAAATGCATATGACACAGATGCAATTTACGAATACGGGAGCCTGAGAAATTGTTTCCTTCTTGGATACAATGTTTGGGCAGCATGGCACCCAACGTATGTTTTTTAAGAAGGCGACCCGGACCCTCCGTCGGTTTGCTAAAGTGAGGGGATCAAAGACGAAACCCACGCATGATGCATATGCGAAAGGCACAACACGGGGATGTACATAGTACGACAATATTCACAAACAAATATAAGAAAAAGGGTATATGATACTTATGCATGGCAGTGTGAAAAATGGCACGCAGTGTGTTTGCTCCGTGCCCCTATTTAAGGGACCTATAAGGGAGAGAGCTAACTAGGCTTTTAGTGATAACCCCCAAGGTAGTCATATCTCTCTTGATGGTTTCTAGAGGTATCATCCCCTTCGAAGAACATACTGCAGCAGTAGAGACTACTAGCAACAATATGTTTTCAAAGAGAAAAACTCTAGATGAGGGTTCACTGTAATCAAGCAAGTCGGAGACCTAGCATGATCACGGATTCACCTCCACTCCTTATGTTCCCACGAACCCGGGTATAGGGCCCTTTTTCAACTCACAGTGTGTGCAAATAGTGTTGGTGCTTGTGTGCATCAAATGAATAAATATTTACCCCATGCATACATTTTAAAACGCATAATGAAGGAAAACCAACAAAGGGATATATACATAAGAACGTGGGAGTGACTTGATTCGCACTGATTTTAAAATGTGGGAGTGACTTGATTCGCACTGATTTTTGGAGTAAAAACGTGGGATAAACTCATTTTTTTCAAAAAGTTATAACTAGTCAAGATCTGAGCAACAATACAAACTTCCTAGCGGTTTCTAATCATATGGTCCATTAAGTCTATCATATGCTGACAATAGCTGAGAAGTCCGTGGATCTCCTCGGGGGCGGAGTAGGTGTCCGCCACTGCTTTGGCCTTGGCTAGCAATGGGGGAAGTTCTTGACTCCTGTTCAAAGTAAGAGCAAATCGGTCCGTCCACATTGTTGCCTCTTGGTGCAATGAATCAATTACCCTTTCCCTTGCTTCCCTTTCTGCTGATATCTTGGCGTACTTATCCTCTAGCCTTTGCTCGTGAGTCGCCGCTAGATTTAGCTTCTCTTTGCACTTATCGATGATGGCCCACATATTCCCTTCAGTCTCGCTTAACTGTTGGGACAAATTTCTTTTCGACCTAAGGCAAACCTTTAGCTCGTCCTTCAAGATCATGCCTTTGACCCGTGATGATTCCTTTCACCTCTTCGGAGCTTGAGCTCACTATTGCTGCCCTATAAAGCCCCTCAAAACTTTGCTTTGGTCGTGTTCTTCCTTTCGGGCCTTCTTGGTTTCTCATTCCAAGGCTTCATCGGTGGCCATATTGACATCCCTTAGTTCATCATACTCTTTTCAGACTTTGATGGCTATGGACTTGAACTTCTCTTCGACTACCCAGGCTCTTTCAAGCTCTGCCTTTAGGGCTTGTACCTCATCACTTTCTTCCGAAGCTTTAACCTCATCGTCTCTCACAGTCTTTAGATTTGGGAGCCAATCCAGTCCTTGTGTTCGGACTCTCAGCCACTTATGATAGCCGCCGATGATCCCATTACTGCTTCCCCTAAGCTCTCTGTCCTTTCTTCACGCCGCATCCCATGCCTTGCGAACTCCTTGGAGTACCCTCGCGTTGTGGTCACTGAAACCTCGTGCGATGAAAGGCGTGATGCTTTCGTCTGATGGCACTCCTCTCATGGGACATCCTTCGCATGAAGATAGAATCCTGATTCTTCCTTCCTTCTAGCGAGGGAACCATTTAACAGACGCCCCTCCATGCTATCCAAGAGTTGGTGCACAACAAACAATTCTTGCGCCGCTCTTTTCACATCCCCGGTCGAACGTGTCATACATGGCCAAAATGGCGACGACCGGGCTTTCCTTGCCATGATGAAAGGCGAGGAAAGCGTCAATCGCTGCTAGGTCCACTAACCCTTCCATATTCGGAAAGAGGACAACTCCAAAGATCAAAAGCGCCAAGATGTCAATAAAAGAAAGCCCATTCGCCTTGATTTGCCAAGGCCTTTGCCCTTTCCTCCAAACACTTCCTTGGTACTCCGACTACCCCATTCCTGTTTTGCTTTACACGGTCCAACTCTTGTGCTGAGATTTTCACCACCTTGGCAACTCTTGTCGTGGAGGGATAGAACCCAGAGAAAAGATATGGCTTCCTTCCTCCCAGTGGGCATCCCAGGATTTCTTCAAGCTCTTTCACAGTCGGCACTAGCTGGAAGTCCTCAAATGTGAAGCACCTTAGGGGCTGGTCATAATACTGGGAAAGGGATGCAATCGATTCCATGGAGACTTCTACCCTAGCTAGGTCCCAAATCTTACCATAGGCTTTGCGGAAGGCTTGCCGTTGAAGTTGACCCATTAATTGCCCCAACTTTCTTAAACTGGTGACCTCTAAGCTCTTGATTTTGACTTGATAGAACCTCTTTTTAAGCGAAGGCTTTTGACTTGATCCCATGTTTTACTAAAGTGAAATAAAATCTAGTGCGAACATGACTTTGATTTTTACGTTCCCTTTTATGTCCTTATATCCTTTATACCCTTTTTATATTTTTTCTCTTTTTGTGGTCGACAAGGGTGTTTCCCTTTGCTCCTACGTATTCCTCAATTGGGATGAGAAAATCAGACCTACGTAGTTCTTTCTTATCAAGTGATTCTTTTTTACTTAAGAGGTGATCATTTTTAAGGCGTTGGACCTTGAAAATGATCCATTTTACTTAATGAGAATTTGAAATGACAAACTTCAAAAACCTATTTTTGTGGACGAGCTTGACTAGGCGAGTTGATTTTAGCCTTAGTTTCACTTTAGTTATTAGTCAATTCGATTAAGAATGAGAAATCCCAAAGAGAAAACGTCCGATTGATTTTCCGCTTTATTTTGCTAAAAGATGTTTTTTTGATTATTATATTATTTTTTTACCTCTTTTTTTTTTTATTTCCAACGTGGTTATGGCACGACCGAACGGTCGGAATTCATTTTAACCGAAGTTAACGGACAATACAATTCAAACGTTCGGTGGAAATTGATTTTATTTTTAAGTTAAGCGAGAAATGACTTAAGTAAAATGGCTTAAGCACGTCAAGAGGGGGTATAAAAAGTAAACGAAACGGGAATAAAAATACACAAAACACAATGTGGACCACCGTGGGTACATAGAATGAATCGAAAAGCTTGGTTCAAGGTACTTACCCGTTGAAGATCGAAGAACGAATGAAGAACGTCGAAGAACGGTTGAAACCTTTGCGAATTTCTTCACGGAAAACGTTACGGAAACGTTTCGGAAGCGCCTCGGCTTAGATTTTCTTCACGGAAACAATTTTTCCAAGCAAATTCGAAAGAGAGAGAAATGCTTAAAGGGCTGAACCCTTTTCTTCTTCACTTCCTCCCCTATTTATAGCAAAATAGGGGAGGTGGTTGCCGCCCAGCTCGCCCAGGCGAGCCAGGTTGCTTCCTCCAGAAGCAACAGCCTTCTGGAGGAATATTCTGGAGGGCCCAAGTGGGCCTGGGTGCTATTTGCACCCCCATTTTACTAAGTACACCCCCCTCTGCTTTTTTTTGGTGATTCTTTTTCGTAAAGTTACGGAAACTTACGAATTTCGTAACGATACTTGTTTTCTTTCCGTAATGTTACGGAACCTTGCGGATTACATAATCATCCCCTTTTTGACTTACGGAATGTTACGGAACCTCACTTAATTACGCAACGATGCTTCCATTTGGTTTCCGGTGTATCACGGAAACTTACGGATTGTGCATCAATATTTTTTTGGTTTTCCGGCATGTCCTGGAATTTCACAAATTGCCTAATGATGGGTGCCAAGCACCTCGCAAGGACCAAAGAAAGGTCGCATGTCATCAAGCAAAGGTCCCCGGACGAAATTAGGGTATGACAGTTGCCCCTCTTTACTTGTCATTTATTGGAGATAAAAGGAAAGTAAAGATAAGACACTAATTTCGTTCCTCTCGATTCGACGAGAGTCGCGGGTGACCATAAAATCTCCACATGCAAATGACTTGTTGTTCCCAGAATTTCACAAATTGCCTAATGATGGGTGCCAAGCACCTCACAAGGACCAAAGAAAGGTCGCATGTCATCAAGCAAAGGTCCCCGGACGAAAATTAGTGTATGACACTAATTTCGCTCCTCTCGGTTGACGAGAGTCGCGGGTGGCCATAAAATTTCCGCATGTAAATGACTTGTCGTTCCCGGAATTTCACAAATTGCCTAATGATGGGTGCCAAGCACCTCACAAGGACCAAAGAAAGGTCGCATGTCATCAAGCAAAGGTCCCTGGACGAAAATTAGTGTATGACACTAATTTCGCTCCTCTCGGTTGACGAGAGTCGCGGGTGACCATAAAATCTCCGCATGTAAATGACTTGTTGTTCCCGGAGGAACAAAAGGTGCAAAAGACTATGTCAGTCTCTGCATGCTATCAAGCGTTCTGTCTTACAGATAGCAAAAGAATGTTTATACGGATAACCACTCGGGTATTTCCGCGTATCATCGGGCCCGCCGCCTCTGGATGACACAAGGGTGCAGAATGACCAAATTTTGTCTCTGCTTGTCATCGGGCCCGCCGCCTCTGGATGACAAAAGGGTGCGGATAACCGTAAGGTATCTCCGCGTATCATCGGGCCCGCCGCCTCTGGATGACACAAGGCAACCCATCATTAGGCATTTGTGAAATTCCAGGACATGCCGGAAAACCAAAAAAATATTGATGCACAATCCGTAAGTTTCCGTGATACACCGGAAACCAAATGGAAGCATCGTTGCGTAATTAAGTGAGGTTCCGTAACATTCCGTAAGTCAAAAAGGGGATGATTATGTAATCCGCAAGGTTCCGTAACATTACGGAAAGAAAACAAGTATCGTTACGAAATTCGTAAGTTTCCGTAACTTTACGAAAAAGAATCACCAAAAAAAAGCAGAGGGGGGTGTACTTAGTAAAATGGGGGTGCAAATAGCACCCAGGCCCACTTGGGCCTCCAGAATATTCCTCCAGAAGGCTGTTGCTTCTGGAGGAAGCAACCTGGCTCGCCTGGGCGAGCTGGGCGGCACCCACCTCCCCTATTTTGCTATAAATAGGGGAGGAAGTGAAGAAGAAAAGGGTTCAGCCCTTTAAGCATTTCTCTCTCTTTCGAATTTGCTTGGAAAAATTGTTTCCGTGAAGAAAATCTAAGCCGAGGCGCTTCCGAACGTTTCCGTAACGTTTTCCGTGAAGAAATTCGCAAAGGTTTCAACCGTTCTTCGACGTTCTTCATTCGTTCTTCGATCTTCAACGGGTAAGTACCTCGAACCAAGCTTTTCGATTCATTCTATGTACCCACGGTGGTCCACATTGTGTTTTGTGTATTTTTATTCCCGTTTCGTTTACTTTTTATACCCCCTCTTGACGTGCTTAAGCCATTTTACTTAAGTCATTTCTCGCTTAACTTAAAAATAAAATCAATTTCCACCGAACGTTTGAATTGTATTGTCCGTTAACTCGCGTTAAAATGATTCCGACCGTTCGGTCGTGCCATAACACGTTGGAAATAAAAAAAAAAAGAGGTAAAAAAATAATATAATAATCAAAAAAACATCTTTTAGCAAAATAAAGCGGAAAATCAATCGGACGTTTTCTCTTTGGGATTTCTCATTCTTAATCGAATTGACTAATAACTAAAGTGAAACTAAGGCTAAAATCAACTCGCCTAGTCAAGCTCGTCCACAAAAATAGGTTTTTGAAGTTTGTCATTTCAAATTCTCATTAAGTAAAATGGATCATTTTCAAGGTCCAACGCCTTAAAAATGATCACCTCTTAAGTAAAAAAGAATCACTTGATAAAGAAAGAACTACGTAGGTCTGATTTTCTCATCCCAATTGAGGAATACGTAGGAGCAAAGGGAAACACCCTTGTCGACCACAAAAAGAGAAAAATATAAAAAGGGTATAAAGGATATAAGGACATAAAAGGGAACGTAAAAATCAAAGTCATGTTCGCACTAGATTTTATTTCACTTTAGTAAAACATGGGATCAAGTCAAAAGCCTTCGCTTAAAAAGAGGTTCTATCAAGTCAAAATCAAGAGCTTAGAGGTCACCAGTTTAAGAAAGTTGGGGCAATTAATGGGTCAACTTCAACGGCAAGCCTTCCGCAAGCCTATGGTAAGATTTGGGACCTAGCTAGGGTAGAAGTCTCCATGGAATCGATTGCATCCCTTTCCCAGTATTATGACAGCCCCTAAGGTGCTTCACATTTGAGGACTTCCAGCTAGTGCCGACTGTGAAAGAGCTTGAAGAAATCCTGGGATGCCCACTGGGAGGAAGGAAGCCATATCTTTTCTCTGGGTTCTATCCCTCCACGACAAGAGTTGCCAAGGTGGTGAAAATCTCAGCACAAGAGTTGGACCGTGTAAAGCAAAACAGGAATGGGGTAGTCGGAGTACCAAGGAAGTGTTTGGAGGAAAGGGCAAAGGCCTTGGCAAATCAAGGCGAATGGGCTTTCTTTTATTGACATCTTGGCGCTTTTGATCTTTGGAGTTGTCCTCTTTCCGAATATGGAAGGTTAGTGGACCTAGCAGCGATTGACGCTTTCCTCGCCTTTCATCATGGCAAGGAAAGCCCGGTCGTCGCCATTTTGCCATGTATGACACGTTCGACCGGGGATGTGAAAAGAGCGGCGCAAGAATTGTTTGTTGTGCACCAACTCTTGGATAGCATGGAGGGGCGTCTGTTAAATGGTTCCCTCGCTAGAAGGAAGGAAGAATCAGGATTCTATCTTCATGCGAAGGATGTCCCATGAGAGGAGTGCCATCAGACGAAAGCATCACGCCTTTCATCGCACGAGGTTTCAGTGACCACAACGCGAGGGTACTCCAAGGAGTTCGCAAGGCATGGGATGCGGCGTGAAGAAAGGACAGAGAGCTTAGGGGAAGCAGTAATGGGATCATCGGCGGCTATCATAAGTGGCTGAGAGTCCGAACACAAGGACTGGATTGGCTCCCAAATCTAAAGACTGTGAGAGACGATGAGGTTAAAGCTTCGGAAGAAAGTGATGAGGTACAAGCCCTAAAGGCAGAGCTTGAAAGAGCCTGGGTAGTCGAAGAGAAGTTCAAGTCCATAGCCATCAAAGTCTGAAAAGAGTATGATGAACTAAGGGATGTCAATATGGCCACCGATGAAGCCTTGGAATGAGAAACCAAGAAGGCCCGAAAGGAAGAACACGACCAAAGCAAAGTTTTGAGGGGCTTTATAGGGCAGCATTAGTGAGCTCAAGCTCCGAAGAGGTGAAAGGAATCATCACGGGTCAAAGGCATGATCTTGAAGGACGAGCTAAAGGTTTGCCTTAGGTCGAAAAAGAATTTGTCCCAACAGTTAAGCGAGACTGAAGGGAATATGTGGGCCATCATCGATAAGTGCAAAGAGAAGCTAAATCTAGCGGCGACTCACGAGCAAAGGCTAGAGGATAAGTACGCCAAGATATCAGCAGAAAGGAGAGCAAGGGAAAGGGTAATTGATTCATTGCACCAAGAGGCAACAATGTGGACGGACCGATTTGCTCTTACTTTGAACAGGAGTCAAGAACTTCCCCATTGCTAGCCAAGGCCAAAGCAGTGGCGGACACCTACTCCCGCCCCCGAGGAGATCCACGGACTTCTCAGTATTGTCAGCATATGATAGACTTAATGGACCATATGATTAGAAACCGTAGGAAGTTTGTATTGTTGCTCAGATCTTGACTAGTTATAACTTTTTGAAAAAAATGAGTTTATCCCACGTTTTTACTCCAAAAATCAGTGCGAATCAAGTCACTCCCACATTTTAAAATCAGTGCGAATCAAGTCACTCCCACGTTCTTATGTATATATCCCTTTGTTGGTTTTCCTTCATTATGCGTTTTAAAATGTATGCATGGGGTAAATATTTATTCATTTGATGCACACAAGCACCAACACTATTTGCACACACTGTGAGTTGAAAAAGGGCCCTATACCCGGGTTCGTGGGAACATAAGGAGTGGAGGTGAATCCGTGATCATGCTAGGTCTCCGACTTGCTTGATTACAGTGAACCCTCATCTAAGAGTTTTTCTCTTTGAAAACATATTGCTATGTGTAGTCTCTACTGCTGCAGTATGTTCTTCGAGGGATGATACCTCTAGAAACCATCAAGAGAGATATGACTACCTTGGGGGTTATCACTAAAAGCCTAGTTAGCTCTCTCCCTTATAGGTCCCTTAAATAGGGGCACGGAGCAAACACACTGCGTGCCATTTTTCACACTGCATGCATAAGTATCATATACCCTTTTTCTTATATTTGTTTGTGAATATTGTCGTACTATGTACATCCCCGTGTTGTGCCTTTCGCATATGCATCATGCGTGGGTTTCGTCTTTGATCCCCTCACTTTAGCAAACCGACGGAGGGTCCGGGTCGCCTTCTTAAAAAACATACGTTGGGTGCATGCTGCCCAAACATTGTATCCAAGAAGGAAACAATTTCTCAGGCTCCCGTATTCGTAAATTGCATCTGTGTCATTATGCATTTTGTCATGCATTCATCCATTCCACCCATGATAGATGTCGGAGTTTTGATTCGGACTAGATTTTATTTCACTTTAGTAAAACATGGGATCAAGTCAAAAGCCTTCGCTTAAAAAGAGGTTCTATCAAGTCAAAATCGAGCTTAGAGGTCACTAGTTTACGAGAGTTGGGCAATTATGCAACTTCAACCGCAAGCCTTCCGCAAGAATTGTTTTGTGCACTGGCTCTCTATGTGTGGCTGTTTCCACTTTTTTCTCCAAGAAGGTAGGCCCGTCTATCCGCTACAAGGTCCGCTCGTGCGTCGAAAAGGGAAAGGGTAATTGATTCATTGCACCAAGAGACAAATATGGACGGACTGATTTGCTCTTACTTTGAACAGGAGTCAAGAACTTTCCCGATTGCTAGCCAAGGCCAAAGCAGTGGCGGACACCTACTCCGCCCCGAGGAGATCCACGGACTTCTCAGCTATGTCAGCATATGAATGACTTATGAGCATATGATTAGAAACCGCTAGGAGTTTGTATTGTCGCTCAGATCTTGACTAGTTATAACTTTTTGAAAAAATATGAGTTTATCCCACATTCCGTAAGTCAAAAAGGGTGAATTATGTAATCCGCAAGGTTCCGTAACATTACGGAAAGAACAAGTATCGTTACGAGATTCGTAAGTTTCGGTAACTTTACGAAAAAAGAATCACCAAAAAAGGTAAGGGGTGAACTTATCAAGATAGGGGTGTAAATAGCAATTCAAATCTAGGCCTTCCAGAACATTTTGGAAGTTGGGTTGCTTAAGGAGGAAGCAACTGGGCGGCAAGCTCCTCCACGTTTTTGAAAAATGGTTTTCGGGGCTTCCGCGGCTTCCGTAATACTTCCGTAAAATTTCCGAAAACCTTGGGTAAGCATATTCCACTTAACATTGGTGAAAGGGAAGAGAAAAGATGAAAATCAAATTCTAAAACAGTTCGTAAGGCTTTCGTAACTTTTCCGTAAAATACGAAAAGGGAGGTGAACTTAGTAATTCGGGTGCGCTTAGAAATCTTCTTCATTAAGTCTTTGGGCGGCAAGCACCTCCCTTTTTCTATAAATAGGGGAGGGGGGAGCTGTTTCAAAAGGTTCAGCCCCTTTGGCACTTCTCTCTCTTTCGAATTTGCTTGGAAAAATCGTTTCCGTGAAGAAAATCTAAGCCGAGGCGCTTCCGAAACGCTTCCGTAAGCGATTCTGTGGAAATTCTTCATCGTTCTTCACCGTTCTTCATCCGTTCTTCGTTCGTTCTTCAACGGGTAAGTTTTCGAATCCGAGACTTTCAATTTCATTTCTTGTTTTGTGTACTTTCACTTTAATTTCGTTTACTTTCAGTTTTCTTTTCTTCCGTTTTTAACGTGCTTTAACCATTATTTAAGCCGTTTTCTCGTCTAATAAATGATAAAATGAATTTCAACCGATCATTTGTGTTGTAATCTCGTTTAATCACTGTTAAAACGAAATCTAACCGATCGTTCACGCTATAACCTCGGTTAAACCAAAAAAGTAAATAATAATAAAATAATCAAAATATCTTGAAAATAATAAAAATAATCAAAATATCTTTGAATAAAATAATTAAAAAAATCAATCGGACGTTTTTCTTGGAAATTTCCTTGAATGAATTGATTAATAACCAAAGTGAAACTAAGACTAAAATCAACTCACAAATCAAGTTTTTTTCCGAAAAATCACTAAAAACCGTTTTAAGGTCAACGCCTTAAACGGTCCTCTTTGCTTTTATCGTTAACATGGACCGTTCAAAGACATAAAATCAACATGTGACTTTACCGCTTTTGCAAGAACTACGTAGGTCTGATTTCTCATCCCAATTGAGGAATACGTAGGAGCAAAGGGAAACACCTTGTCGACCACAAAAAGAGAAAAAATATAAAAAGGGTATAAAGGATATAAGGACATAAAAGGGAACGTAAAAATCAAAGTCATGTTTGCACATTCGATTAAAGGCTGTCGTCCCTTGTGACGGACGTGTGGGGTGCTAATACCTTCCCCGCGCGTAAATACAACTCCCGAACCTTTCACTTAAAAGTTCGTAGATCGCGTCTTTTCCGGTTTTCCGACGTTTTCCTCAAATAAACGTTGGTGGCGACTCCGCGCGTATTCCTTTCGTGGAACACGCATCCCGCGAGTCACGCGTCGCCCTGCCGCCGCGAAGGGTAGGTTGCGACACCATCCATGTGTAATCGATTACACATTATAATTTTGAATTCAAATTTCTAGTGACTGTTATAAACATTTCAGCTGCTGTAATCGATTACCGGAGAGCAAATCTCAATTTGAAATGATAAAATTCTTGGGTCAACCTTTGTTTTTTCAATTTGGAAACTTCTTCCAAAAGATTCTAGAAATCAACTTGTCATATATCTTGACTTTCTTGGATTCTTGTCTTGAATAAAACTTAGAAGCACTTGATCCTTTAGCATCATCAAGACATCAAAACATCTTGCTTCTACATAGGAGTCATTTGACTTAATCCATCAGCTGAAAAATCCTTCAACTATTTCTCGTCCTTGGAAAATTCTTTTGCAAGAATCAATTGCGTCTTTCATTCTTCCTCACTACGAGGTTGTGAAAACAAGACAACAATTGGTACCTCTAAGCCCTACACTGGGGCAATGAAAGGCCCATGCATAAACCTCAAACGAACCTAGGGGCAGATTAGAAGTTCTCACTCAATAGGTTCCCAGCTACAAGGTCATGACGAAAGACAACGATTGGTACCTCAAAGCCTTACACTGGGGCAATGAGGGGCACCGTGCATGAGCCTCAAGTGAACATAGGGGCCGATCAAAAGTTCTCACCCATCGATGTTTTTAACAAAAAAAAGGGACAAACCCTAGGATTTCAATGGATTGATTAAACATCAAACGACTCCATTGCCGTCACTCCAAAATGGTCAAGTGACTAAATCAAAAAGAACATACACTCTGAGGGAGTTCCCGGAGAGATTTGCAAAAAGATAGGATGAGGTTGCATGAATTATCACCTTTTTCAAAAGGGCAGTCAATCTGTGTTTTCCAAAAAAAAAAATCAAATCAAAATCAAAATCACAAAATAGGGAAAGAATGCCATGAACATTGTACAACTTTCCATTACATTGCATTGTTTCATATAAAGTCCGCATTTACCCAAATTTCACAACAAAGGTTGCATGCATTTGCATCCCTCAAAATCATGTTAACTACATAGATTCCCTACATCTAAATGTCCAAATCTTTTGAATTTGGGATGACGGCTCTCTCAATGAGTCGATCTCTTGCTTTCTCATAAGGATGGACCCTCGGGTACTAGTACCCTGGTCTTCAGGGGACTACACGTCCTCGCCAACAGAGGGCTGCACGCCTCACCTTAAGAGGACTGTGTGTCCTCAGCCATCAGAGGACTGCATGTCCTCACCTTCAGAGGGTTACACGCCCTCGCCATCAGAGGACTGCATGTCCTCACCTTCGTAGGGCTACACGCCCTCACCTTTAGAGGACTACACGTCCTCGCCAACAGAGGGCTGCACGCCCTCACCTTGAGAGGACAAACGTCCTCGCCTTGAGAGGACTACATGTCCTCACCATCAAGGGTGCACGCTCACCTCCAGAGGACTACACGTCCTCGCCTTGAGAGGACTACATGTCCTCACCATCAGAGGGTGCACGCCCTCACCTCCAGAGGACTACACGTCCTCGCCTTGAGAGGGCTACTCGCCCTCGCCTTGGGTACTAGTTACCCTCACCTTCAGAGGACTAATGTCCTCACCTTCGTAGGGCTACAGCCCTCACCTTTAGAGGACTACAGTCCTCGCCAACAGAGGGCTGCACGCCCTCACCTTGAGAGGACTACACGTCCTCGCCAACGTAGGGCTACATGCCCTCACCTTTAGAGGACTACACGTCCTCGCCAACAGAGGGCTGCACGCCCTCACCTTTAGAGGACTACACATCCTCTCCTCCAGAGGACTCCACGTCCTCACTTGAGAGGACTACACGTCCTGCCTTGAGAGGACTACATGTCCTCACCATCAGAGGGCTGCACGCCTCACCTCCAGAGGACTACACGTCTCGCCTTGAGAGGGCTCCGCCCTCGGCCTTGGGTACTAGTTACCCTCACCTTCAGAGGACTACATGTCCTCACCTTCGTAGGGCTACATGCCCTCACCTTTAGAGGACTACACATCCTCGCCTTCAGAGGACTGCACGTCCTCACCTTGAGAGGACTAAACGTCCTCGCCTTGAGAGGACTACATGTCCTCACCATCAGAGGGCTGCACGCCCTCACCTCAGAGGACTACACGTTCTGCCTTGAGAGGACTACATGTCCTCACCATCAGAGGGCTGCAGCCCTCACCTCCAGAGGACTACACGTCCTCGCCTTGAGAGGGCTACTCGCCCTCGGCTTGGGTACTAGTTACCCTCACCTTCAGAGGACTACATGTCCTCACCTTCGTAGGGCTACACGCCCTCACCTTTAGAGGACCACACGTCCTCACCTTCAGAGGGCTACACGCCCTCGCCATCAGGGGACTGCATGTCCTCACCTTGTAGGGCTACACGCCTCACCTTTAGAGGACTACACGTCCTCGCCAACAGAGGGCTACACGCCCTCACCTTGAGAGGACTACACGCCCTCACCTCCAGAGGACTATACATCCTCGCCTTGAGAGGGTTGCACGCCCTCACCTTTAGAGGGCTACGTGTCCTCATTTTCAGTGTGCTCCACATCCGCACCTTAAGAGAATTTAAGGTCTCTATCCTTAAATTCTTAACCAAGACTTGCACTCCCGGTTAAGGGACCAGTAGTTTCCTTTTAACGGTTCCCGGGGGGGGGCAAGATTTCATCGGTGCGGCTGCAAAGAGACGAGTGCGGATCATGCGCACCAACATGACCACTCTTACACAGATATAGATGACATTGCTACTTAGCAACATTCTGCCCAGCGACCGCAATGCCAATCTCCCCCTGCAAAGTATCAGTTGGTCTGTGTGTCCCGACATGGGTAAGTATGCATATGGTTCAACTGATTTCTGTATACTCTATTATTTGCAGGGATCGCACCCACAAAGACACCCAGTGGACCTGAAGAAGTCCAACAGGGCCCTGGGGTTTCCAGCTCTGGTTATGGGCCTCTGTCGGCCCTACAGGGCCCGCGTCGTCCCCCCAGCAAGTTCATTTCGTCTGGCATAGGTAAGTATGCACCTCCCCCAACTGATTTCTGATGTCATCTATTGTTTGCAGGGATTGTGCCTGCAAGACACTAGTGGACCCGAAGAAGGCCAACAGGGTCTTGGAGTTGCCAGCTCTAAATACGGGTCTCTGTCAGTTCTAGGGAGTGCCTGTGCCCCCAGCAAGGTCATCAGGTCCCCCTACCAATCGAGCTTTCATCAAGAAGTTCTGCGTCTCTAGGCAGGCGCAGGGCGAAACACCACAGCAGCTGGGGATGGCCGGCAGCGGGCAACAGACGCACCGCCATCACCTCTAGAGTTCACCTCTGCTCATCCACAAAAAGGTTTGAGTATTGCCTACACCACATGGCCGACAATAGGCGACCAAGTCCAAAGCCAAAGGTAAGCAAAGTACTAGTCATGACCGACAAGTCATAAGGCGTCCAGCTCAAGACGTTAAAGAAGCGCTACTAGGAGGCAACCTAGTACCTTTTAAATTTCTGCCTGCTATTTGATCACTTTTTATAGTAGGACGCACCTAGTTGCTCATGATCCTGGGAATTAAAAATAAAACAAGCGCAAGCTCGGAAGGTAGTCATACCTTAAAAACATATATATGTATGTTTAGGTAGTGAAAATACCTTAGATATGCATGTATGTAAACAAAAAAAACACTTCACAAATATATATATATGTATGTTTAGGTAGAAAAATACCTTAGATATGCATGTATGTAAACAAAAACACTTCACAAAATATATATATGTATGTTTAGGTAGAAAAATACCTTAGATATGCATGTATGTAAACAAAAAACACTTCACAAAATATATATATGTATGTTTAGGTAGAAAGATACCTTAGATATGCATGTATGTAAACAAAAAATACTTCACAAAATATATATGTATGTTTAGGTAGAAAGATACCTTGGATATGCATGTATATAGCAAAAATACCTTACAAAACATATATATGTATGTTTAGGTAGCAAGATACCTTGGATATGCATGTATATAGCAAAATACCTCATGAAAAAAAAGAAGAAGAAAAAAACAAACAAGAAAAGAAATAAACAAATAAAAAAAAGAAAAAAAGAGAGAAAAAAGAAAAATAAGTTGTCTAGCTGAAAAAACCAACATGCTTTTGAAAAGAGATGACTTCCAACTTTCTTTGAAAAAAATTCATTGATCATAACTAGTTTTTAAAAAAATGTGTATACACCTGAAGGGTGAATGCTGTGAAAATTTCCCGGACGCCCGAAATGGACTCGGATGAATGCACAAATTGATAAAAGGACATATTTTGGAAACATTGGGTTGACTAAAAATAGAGGAAATGAATCCTGAGCCTAGTATCACATGACCATAGAAATTTGACAGTTGAGCGTCCACATAGGTGCATGCATGACCAGTTTTGCATAAAATTTCCAAATCATCATTTTTGCATTTGTGTCATGGAAATAATGTGGGGCATCCCTTTTATCCTTGAACCAAACCAAACCTGACATGTATCATGTCTAGCCATTCTACAAGCTTTGAGCCAAAATCCTGACTCACCATAAACCTTGACCCAGGGTGAGAATGTCAATTCTACCCTCGGAAGCAAAAAAAAAGGGGGGGAGAGGGAAAATTTCCAATCAAAGAGGAAGCAAAAAAGGAGAGAAGGAAAATTTCCAATCAAAGGAAAAGAAGAGAGGAAAGGGATTCCCAATCAAAGAGTGGGAGAAAGCAAAAAGAAAAGAAAGAAAATTCCCAATCAAAGAATGGGAGAAAGAAAAAAGAGAAAGGAGAAGAAGGAAAGAAAGCTCCTGATCAAGGATCGAAAGAAAACAGAAGAAATGTGCAGAGAGGTCTCTGGACCAGACAATATCTGAACAAATACAAAATTGTCACCAAATGAACAAAAAAAAGAAAGGAAACCATAACCTAAAAGTGGTCTTCTCCCTTTGATTACCAACCAAAATCCTGTGCGTCGGTGACTTGTTCGCCTCCGTCAAACAAAAACAGAAAAAGAAAAAAGCCAACCAAAAATCAAAAGCCAACACACAAAAGCGAAAAACCACTAAAAGAATCCATTCCCAAGGGAAGTCCTATTGATCCATGATCACGCATGTAATTTTGATTTGATAGGAAATAATTTGCAAAGTCAGTCATGACATATCTATGGTTCGGAATTAGGATGAAACACTTACCTGTGCGAGATTGATACACTTTGAGTGGATTTCTTCTATTTTTGTCGAACCCAGTGTTTCCTCTAAATGGTCATTTAGAAACGAAATGCTAACATCCAAAATCTCATTTATGGTTGTGGGGGATTTCATCAACATACTCTCCTTCCCCGGTAAACGCATTGTTCTTTTCACTTGGAAAAAAAAAGGAGGGCATATGCTGCTCTAATCAGTTGGAATATTTGTCTTTTTGCTAAAGCATGTTTGATTTTAGTGGAGAAAACACCGAGACTTTTTCAAGTCTCACAAGTTATCTAGAACTACGTAGGTCTGAGTTCCTCATTGGAGGATACGTAGGAGCAAGAGCCTTGCTTTTGTCGGCCGCCCCATAATCTTTGTCATATGACCCTGAGGTCATGTGACATGCACCCTTGTGTCATCCAGAGGCGGCGGGCCGATGATAGCGGAGATACCTTACGGTTATCCGCACCCTTTTGTCATCCAGAGGCGGCGGGCCCGATGACAAGCAGAGACAAAATTTGGTCACTCTGCACCCTTGTTCATCCAGAGGCGCGGCCGATGATGCGCGAGATACTTAGGTTATCCGCACCCTTTTGTCATCCAGAGGCGGCGGGCCCGATGACAAGCAGAGACAAAATTTGGTCATTCTGCACCCTTGTGTCATCCAGAGGCGGCGGGCCCGATGATACGCGGAGATACTTACGGTTATCCGCACCCTTTTGTCATCCAGAGCGGCGGGCCCGATGAAAGCAGAGACAAAATTGGGTCATTCTGCACCCTTGTGTCATCCAGAGGGCGCGGGCCCGATGATACGCGGAAATACCAGTGGTTATCCGTATAAATTCTTTTGCTATCTGTAAGACAGAAGCTTGATAGCATGCAGAGACTGACATAGTCTTTGCACTTTTGTTCCTCCGGAACAACAAGTCATTTACATGCGGAGATTTTATGGTCACCGCGACTCTCGTCAACCGAGAGGAGCGAAATTAGTGTCATACACTCATTTTTGTCCGGACCTTTGCTTGATGACATGCGACTTTCTTTGGTCCTTGTGAGGTGCTTGGCACCCATCATTAGGCAATTTGTGAAATTCCGGGAACGACAAGTCATTTACATGCGGAAATTTTATGGCCACCCCGACTCTCGTCAACCGAGAGGAGCGAAATTAGTGTCATACACTAATTTTCGTCCGGGGACCTTTGCGTTGATGACATGCGACCTTTCTTTGGTCTTGTGAGGTGCTTGGCACCATCATTAGGCATTTGTGAAATTCGGGAACACAAGTCATTTCATGCGGAATTTTATGGTCACCCGCGACTCTCGTCAACCGAGAGGAGCGAAATTAGTGTCATACATCACTAAATTTTTCGTCCGGGGACCTTTGCTTGATGACATGCGACCTTTCTTTGGTCCTTGTGAGGTGCTTGGCCCCATCATTAGGCAATTTGTGAATTCCGGGAACGGCAAGTCATTTACATGCGGAAATTTTATGGTCACCCGCGACTCTCGTCAACCGAGAGGAGCAAATTAGTGTCATACACTAATTTTCGTCCGGGACCTTGCTTGATACATGCGACCTTTCTTTGGTCCTTGTGAGGTGCTTGGCACCCATCATTAGGCAATTTGTGAAATTCTGGGAACAACAAGTCATTTGCATGTGGAGATTTTATGGTCACC